>NC_058130.1:259359231-259379954 GCF_016433145.1 Gracilinanus agilis
ACCAAGGATGGTCCTTTTAAAATCTGAAGGACAATAAACATCTCTTCAGACTGAATGCAAAATTCTTAGCCTGATATTTAAAGTTCCCCTCAATATGAAACCTTTCTATGATTCCACTCAACAATCTATGAAATCCTTTCATGATTTCTTGTGAAACTAGACATTCCAAATAAATTCAAATCACTCTAGATTTCACTCAACTCATTTCCAAATTCAACATATGTTCTCTTTTATTTATGTCTTCACCCCCGGGTAAATACCTCTGTCATTATCATCTGAAGTCATAATTTCTATCAGTGACTCTTTTACTGGATTTTATCTCCTAGGAATTTCCGAAGGACTTTGATTTTATTTATTCTTTTTCTTCATACTGTGTAATTACTGATCTAGAATTTGTATATACATTAGTTATCTCTTTCTCTTTCTTTCTCCCCTTCCTTTTCTGCTCAGAAACAATTTTTATTTAACTTTCAAGATTTCAAGATTTCTTACTGGTCCTTATTAATTACAATTTGGCTCAGTCAGAAACTTTTTCTCCTCTCTGTGTTTAATGTCATACCAGTGTCATATGCCTATGCACTCAATATAGTCTCCCAATATAAGTTCCTTTAAGGCAGGTAGAATTTCTATTTTGCCTTTGTTAACCCAGGGCCTTACATATAGTAGAAATTTACTGTTCTAGATTTGTTGGATTGCATTCATGCTAGGAAACTTCAAGAAAAATTATATTAAAAATTTTAAGATTTCCCTGAAATCAGCTTCATTTTCTCAATTTCTAATATTTCCAAATTTTGTTTAAGAAATATTTTAATTCATAAAATTTCTATCCAGGATACAAACTCCAAAAGCATCTTTTTTCTATTATCAATATTTAGAGAAAAAGGTAAACTTTGGGTTTATACTACTAAGGTTTATGTTTCCCTCATGTTTCTATTTTGAGGGCTTTATTTATCATTTAAATGGTCTCAGACCACAATAGGCCACTTTTGGGGAAGGAAAAAGATTATTTTTCTGACTTTATTTATCTCCAATGGCAGAGACACATTTTTCAAAAAAAAAAAAAAGATACCAGAAAAACTAATGCTAGTACTTTAAGTATTTCATGAGGTAAGAAATGATTTTTCAAACCAACATTGTTGCTTGCAACTCTAAGTGGTTATAACCTTTTGACTTTTTCTGAAGTAATGCTAATGTCCAAGAGAGTTTTATATTGGAACTTTTAAAATTGAGGTTCATCATAATATCAGAGCTGTGGACTTGATCTCTGGAATTAAAATCTACTACACATTGTTAAATGGCACTTAACTTCCAAAATCTCATGGAAAATTATGCTATCATAAACAGAAGTGAAATTTGAAAGGCAAGGCTGATGCATGTGCAGATTTTCAATATTATCTAAAACGAATAACCCAAAACAAAAAATGTTGATTGGCTGAATGCATATTCTAATCAGAGATATTGTTTCCCTGTTTCAATTTAGAAGGATGATTTCTCATAGTAGCAGAGATGTTTTCCATCAACAAATCCAGCCTATATCATCACATAAAGTAGGAGTTTTCTGTTCTAATCTAGTACAAAAATTATGTGAACTGCCCTAGATATTTGAACTTTAAAGTACATGTAGCTTGCTTTGTTTGCTTTTCAGAGCTAACTCAATAAATGAAGTAAGTAAATTGAAGTAATCAATTGTTTGCTCTAGCCAGAACATGAATGTATAAATGTGGATGTTGACAGGTTTAATAATTCCTAATTTTGAATGATAAACAAGTGGAGTTCTATGTTCCAATAAGATTTGACATAAGATCACAACAAAGAATAGTACTAAATAGCTCAGTATTATTCTCTATCAGTGGTTTATACCAGTGGGAACTCTGCACCACAACTAGGATGAAATCAGATCAAGAACAACCAGGAAATCAGTAGTGTAGGAATATGAGTCTCTTTTTACTTTCCTCAGACAGTCATTTGAGGGATTTAGGTTCAATTTAATCCTAACAAGCTGTTCACCTGTCATTCTGTAATTCTCCCCATTTCACCTGTGCCATTGTCTTGCAAATTTCTAATTTCACCCATTCTGCACCAGCCTTAGCTTCTGTGACTGTTATAACTTAACTTTAATACAGAAATATGGAATTGCTACACAGATATTATCAGAAAAATTTTTACCTTTTCTCACTATGTCTACATTCTGTCTCTAAATTAGCCTTTGTAATACCCTATACATCATAGGGATGTGCCAGAATCAGTTCATACCTGCTCTTTAGAGTTGATTTTTCAAAGTGAACGTTTATGCCTTGGAAATGGAAAACCCTACAAATCTTGATTTATTGATTGTCTAGACTTAAGAAAGTGATGGGAAAATATTAATAATGAAGATTCAATTTAAAAGTCTTTTGCCTTTTCAGAGACCTGTTTGTTAAAAATTTAAGAGCATACTTGCAGGACACGTCATCTCCTATGTCCATACTTTTATACTGCTATCCCTCATGCTTGTAATGAGTCTTCCTCTGCGTCTCTGAATCCTTCATATCTTACAAGATACAGTTTAAGCCTTTTATAGTAAACCTCTTTGATTCCTACCTCCATTAGCTCCTAGTACTGTGCCTTCCCAAAATTGCCTTTTGTTTATTTTGAATGTGCTCTGTATTTATTTAGGTGTATGTGGTCCCACTTTAATTTAGATCGTAAGCTTCTTGAGAGCAAAGACTATTTTCACCTTTTATTTCATACCAAGCACTAAAAACTGTTTCTAGCTCATAGATGCTTCACAAATGTTGGTTGACTAACTATTGAATGTAACTTCTAAATGAACAACATAAAATATTTGAGAGATTCACCTACTTGCACTCAACACCAAAAATCTCAGGTGAATTTTTAAATTCATACAACAAGCCAAGGGAAATTATATATTCTCACAGACATATATGTATATATGTGTGTATATATATATACATATATATATATATACACATGTGTGTGTAGAAAATATACTTTTGTAAATTTTGTGTTGTTTAATTTTTTCAGTTGTGCCCATTTCTTTGTGACACCCCTGAGGTTTTTGTGGCAAAGATACTAGAAATGTTTGCCATTTCCTTCTTTGGTTCATTGTACAAATAAGTAATGGAGACAAATAGGGATAAATATTTTATCCAGGGTTGCATAACTGGTAAGTGTGAGAGGTCAGATTTGAACTTGGGAAAATGAGTCTTTTTGACTCCACATCCAGAACTCTATCCATTGAGACACCTTAGTTGCCCCACCTATGTATATACAGCCATATGAATTATTATATTTAATATACAGACACATTTATGTATAGATTATGTATATACACAAATGTCTGTACATACAGAAAATTATTCAATTTAATGAAAAAATGTAGCATTTGAAATTTAAGCACTGGACAAATACAAATATTTCACTATGTAATGTGTATTTACAAGTATTTGAAATGTACTGTTGCTACGACCACCACCACTTTACCCTTTATCTCCCAAGCATTATATCTGGAAACATGTTGTCCCTTAGGGGCTCTTTTATTATTGCTAGGAAAAGTTTTCAAAAGAACTTTCATATACAAAGATGTTACAAATTTTTCTTTTATAAAATAGATGTGTCATTCAAATGTTCTGACTTTCTTCTGTGATAACAAGTGGATTTTAGTAGTACCTACAATATACTTTCAAAAAGTAAACACATTTAATATTTCCATTCAAGATCAAAGTGACAATTAGCTAACTATCTCAATAGAAAAATGGCTAGATAGGTAGATAGATAGAAATTGATAGATAAATAGAGATAGATAGATAGACAAAAATAAAAATATATTTCTTAAACTACTTTTATTCATCAGAAAAAAAGAATTAAAAGAGAAAAAGAATTAAAATAATTAAAAAGAGACTAAGAGAAGGGTGGAGTCCAATTCAGTTCAGCAAAACTTAATTAAGTTTGGTAGGATAATTGATGTTCCACATCCATAGTAACCTACTTCTTCAAAGAAGGAAGATTCATCTTCATATCTCTGATATGTGAACAAGTGAAGTGACTATAATTACAAGCATTCAGTTTTATTTTTTTCTAGTAGGAATTGCTTTTGTTCTTTCCATTTACATATTTATATTGTTGTAGGCAGGCAGGAAGGCCAGTGACTAGAGCACTGGACCTGGAGTTAGGATGATGAGTTCAAATTTAACCTCAGACACTCACTATCACTGTGATCCTGGGCACACACTGAAATTTCATTTGCCTTAATCCATTGGTAAAGGAAATGTTTAACTACTCCAGTATATTGATCAAATAAATCTCATAGACAGTATGATCCAGAGGGTCATAAAGAATCTTATACTACTGAAAATGACTCAGCAACAAGACCTTCCCCTTCTAGGGAAACATGCCTAGAATTTTGATTTCTGGATCAAATCCATTTATTTCATCAATATTTAAACCATTATTTTGTCACCATTTTTCATTGCTTTCCAGAATAGCTGGACATTATAATCCACAATTCTAACAAAAGTAGATTACTGCTCTCGTCTTTCCAAAATCTCTCCAATATCCTGACTATTCTCCTCACTTGTTATCTGAGAGTTTTCTAGGTTTGAGGTAAAATTTCTGTTATTTTAATATGTATTCTCTTATTAGTGATTTAGAGTTGTCATTCACATGATTATTAATGATTTGTAATTCTATTGAGAATTATTTGTTGATCTCATTTGACCACTTAAGGAACAATTTTTAGTGTTTCCTATTTGTTAATTACACACCAAAATACACAAAATAAGAGAGAATAGTGATATTTTAACAAGAAAGAAGATAACTAGTTTGTAAAAGAAATTCATGCTCTCAGAAGAGAATTTTGAATATGGATATTTAGAAGTTTTCCATTGTTATACAATTTTGTAAGCAAAATGATATGAGTGACAGCTATAAAAGCTCTTCTATCTGCATAATTAAGAGACTTGAAAAGTAATTTGTACAAAAATCTTCAATAGTGTTTTGGCAGATTTTAAACCTATTTGGTAAAAATATTTTTTTAAAATAATGCTTTCAGATTAGTTTCCAGTAATTACATCAGGAAAGAAGGAAATTCACTAATTGAATTGGTTGACAATTTTTAAACTCTGATTTGATCCTACTATTCCCAATAGCATCTGTCCTCATTTTCACAGAAAAACAAAACAAAAACAACAAAAATACATTGAGAAAACTGTATATCTTGAATGAGAGAGAGGACAATTGAAAATGTGAAATCTCGAAGGTTGCATTGTATGATGGAGTTAGGGATGAGAGGGATGGGTTGAAACAATATATACGGTACCTATGATCTATGGGTTGTGGCATGGGGTCTATTATGTTATATTCTTTGGTTTCCTAAGTAATATCATTTTCAAGTTGTTTTTTGTAATCTACTGTATAATTGCTACATTTTATAAAAATGCTAATGATCTAAAATTACACAAATAATAGGTAATTATAGACAGAAAAATTCAATTTTTATAATGAGACGTGATTATAATTTATTTATATGTGATTAGTTGTGTGTATAGGTATATACGTATATGTTGATACATGTATATTACATATGTGCATATGATATATATTGTTATATATGGGGAGGGAGAGAGAGAAAGTTAGTTGAACGCCTGCATAATTCTGAATAATAGCATACAAACTTGGGTTGTGGGGACATGGACTTTATTTCTGAGTATTTCTGACTTTCTAAGAACATTCAATTGTGTGCTTTGGCAGTATGACACTAATCTCATCTTATATATGGTCATGACTTTCCTGAATCATTTTTAAAATTTATTTTTCTAAAAAAAATGTAATTTGAGGTATAATTTTAATTTATTATTATAAAGAATACATTATGCATTTTAGTAATACTCTTATTATAGACATCAAATTTTGCTCAAATATATGAGGATCATAATAGCATCAATCTCCCAGAATTGTTGTGAAAATCAAAAGACATAATATTTTTATTTTTAAAGTGCTCAAAACAGCATGTGACACATAGTAGTAGATGTTATATAAAAATTGCTATTATTATTTTTATGACTACTGCTACCTCTACAAAAAATTAATTGCTTTTAAAGAGATACCTATCTGTAGTTTTCTTAGTTTTCTTTTTTTTATTCTGAACTTTACAAACATCAAAACAGTACATTTCAATATACATTTTAGAACAGAAGAGGATTGTAAATTAATCTCTGAAGCCCTGTTAGGTATAGGTACTTTTCTTTTCAAGTATATGATAGATCCCAATAAATCATCCTTTTGTAAAACAGCAAAAGTAATTTTATTTTGTCAGATAATATTCTAAATATGTGTATTACTAGTGGGCGTTCCTTTCTTTTCTCCTCCTTTCCTTACTCTTCTCTTATCATTCCCTTTTTCCTACCTTACTCTCTTTTGCCTTCTTTTCTCATCTTTTTTACCCTCTCTCCCCAAAAGATTCCTCCAGGCCCCTAAATAGATTAGATTGCTCATCAGTTTCTTCCTTCTATATTTCAATATTTGAAAGATTCTTGATTTAGTCAGTGATGAGTATTGCATTCTTTGAGGTAAATTCCTAATCCTTTCTATATTAGTAGGTTATCTCTGAGAATTACAGGACCTTGCCAGAAACCTTGCTTTCATACGTGAACCCAAAAGAAGGACAAATTTGTACCAAGAGAAAGCTGTTTGTTTCAGAAAATATGTGATTGTGGATAAACTCTTTCTATATATATTACAGTTAAATCTTCTCCAGGAAAGAGAAAAGGGTAATTGAATGATTTTGTGTTTTGTCTGTTTTCTTTCCTTGTTTCAAATTAGAACTTAGAGAATCCAGTTTTGTTGAGGAGTTAAAAAAGAGGGGAAATATCTTTTGTATGTCTCTTTTCACTGCATTTTGTATGTTTGAAAGAGAATTGGGAGATGTCATCTCTATAAGGAATTCTCATAATTAGAATTCTTAATCCTTTAAGGGATCACTTACTCTAAAAAAATAATGGTGAATATTAGAATATTCTCAATGTAGCATTTTCTGAGCTTAAAGAGTTGGAGAAGCCCTAGAAAAACAGCCATGATAGTCATCACATGTCTGGCTAGCCTAGATGAAATATAATTGAACTGCTTTGTTAGCCACATGGCTCACGGAGCCACAGGGACTTCTCTTCAGTACTTAATAGTCTTAAAATATGATGCTTTATTTTCATATGGCATCCTGATTTAGATCTTAAGGAAGAACAGTATCTATTTGTTTTTATTTCATTTTTCCAAAGATTGAATTAATGAAATTTTTCCTCTCCAAAAATAAATTGGGGTTCATGTGTATGATGAGAGCTTTCTAGCATCTGCCTTGTAAGAGGGGCTTTCCTTTTGGAAAGTAATTCTCTCAAGATTATTCCTCTTTGGAGAGGGGAGATACATTTTATAGCCTTAAGCAATGAAACAGCATCACTGGACCTGACCCAGTCTTGAAACATGGTGTAGACTAGAAAATGTTGTTCCCATAGGTATGTTCTTTTGTGTGTCTGTGCGTTTAAGAACAACAATTGGAAAAATTTCTGAAGTATGATATGAGAATTTTTAAATTAGGGATTCCAGAGTAAATTGAGGAGAAAGTTATGTTAACAGGTTTTTTTTTAACTTAGATTTGATTTGGTTAGAACATGTCCTGAATTAAAGCTTCTCTTTATTAGAAAAAATATGGAGAAAAAACACTGAATAGCCATTTAAAATTTCTATTCTTAAGTTAGCTGAAATTTGAGAGCTTTAAAATGATTAAATATTATAAAATAATTAGTGGCAACAGGAAGTATTAATATAGATCAGGTTTGACTATTAAGATGTAAATAGTATGCTCTCTAACCAGTAAGCCTTGCTGTAATCAGACCATAAAGTCATTCATAAAGAGTTCTGATTACCTTCAGGATTTTGCCTTGCAATGTATATCAAATATTATATAGACATTGTTTTTTGTGATCTTTAGAGCTTTATTATATTGTTAATTGAAATAATGTTTGTGTAGTACCTATTCCATTTGAATGTAGGTAAGGACTGAACATGTTTTACTATAAACAACCCATTTGATAGACACTATGTTGTATCTACTATTGGGAATTACTTACATGTATTTGCACTCAACTCCAAGTTTTTGTGTTTTTGTTGGAGTACAATTAACTTCTTGTAAGTCAATATATTTCTGTAATCATTGAACCTAGGGGTGGGCAAATTCATCTGCAAAAAGGGTTATTTATTTATTTTTAAATAAGATTAGATCCCTAATGGCATCTTATCTTTCTTTAAAAAATTGGTATTTATAAGAACAAAAGTTTTCAAGAAAGCAACAGGGAAGACTATCCTGTAAGTCAAATGTAAATGATTCTAATAAGCTTATGAAAACCTAAAATCTCTGAATTTTAATGTGAATCATGAGTTCCTAACTTGTTTTTCTTATGGTTCCATTGTTAATAAAGTGAAAACCATAAGGTTTTGTATGGTTTTTATCATATCAACTACTTGAATAGTTGTTAATTTGTATTGAGATTTGTTTTGTTTTGTAAATTGTTTTGTAAATGATTTTAGCAGGGACATCTAAGGAATCTTTACAAGTAATTTGGAACTAAAGAAGTAAATCTACTAGAGAAGAAACCTAGGGTGTGCAAGAGAAGATGTTTTCTGAAGCTCAAACAATCTGGACATCGAAGATCCAAGATGGAAATTTGTGCACATTGGAGATGAACTACTAAAATGCAAGAAGACTTGATATTAGTTAAAGTTAACATTTATTACTGTTGCTTTGATCTTTTTTGTTTCATCATATCTGCATATTAAATTTTCATTCTGTTTCTTAATGTTTCATGGCTTTTGTGTTGATAACAAAGAATTGTGACCAAATTATGTCCCACCACGGTTTGCTTTTTTTCCTCCCTTCTTTGGCCAAAGTGGCAAATTGTCCCTTGGATATTCTGCTCAGCTTAATGCAGTTTTCATGTTTACTTCTTTTAATCAAATCTATGTGTATTATTGCCTTCTCTAAGATCATTATCGCTTATCTTGCTTTTAAAATTTCAATTGCTGCATAATAAATTTTGCTCTAACCCTTTATTTTTCTCTGTTTGAATGTTAATATTTCAAGGATATTTCTTAGAAAGAGGACATTTCTTAATTCTCCTCTTTTAAATTTTAAATAACGCTTTCTAATTCACTCTGATATCCTTTCTTACTACTAATGGGTTCATTCTATTTATATTCAGTTATGTTTGTTAATCATGTTTCCTTCCTTCCTATTCTCTTGTACTAATTTACTTCACTTTGCTTCCTACCCCTCTATAGAAGGAAAAGAGTGATAAGATGGAGTGTGCTTAACACCAATGCTCCTTGATTGATTCAATTTGCCTTTGTTCTCCACTTTATTTTTTTCTCATGGAAGTTCCACCCACAGTGGTCCCATTTCTTTCTTGACTTTTAAGCTTCTTTTCATAATCTAACTTCCAAGATTTATTTATAACTAATTTGTCCCTAAATCAAGCCTTTCTCTACTGTATTTCTTCCTACATCCTTTCTCCTTTTCTCTTGTTTGTATGTTGATTAAAAAGTATTTTTGAACCTAACTCTCTCTGTTTCTCACATTCTTGTGAACCATTCAGAAAAAAATTAAGGTTCAAATTATGTCCTGATACTCTACACTTTATTGGTATGTTTTTTTTTAATATTTTCTTGCTCACTCTGGAAAGGTGACATAACTTCCTGTATCATCTCCACCACCACCCCTTTCCATTCCCCAGTATATCTCTTTTTTCTCTCTTCTTTACTTCTTTTTGTTAAAAATAATTTTAAAAAAATTACAAAATCACTCTCAGACCTTCTATCTTATTTAACTCTTTTAATTAGTCCTGAGGATATTAAGATTCTGAGGGGACATTTGCATTATCTTCCCTTATTAAAATGTACTTAGTCATTGTTTAGTTCCTTTTCATTGCTCACTCTCCTATTCCTTTATTTTTTTTGTTTCTAATGATACTGTGTTTAAATTTTAATTTGTTCTTCTGAATGATCTCATAATCTCTCTCACAAAGCATTGTTTACTTATTTTGTCTTGTTTTTATTTTTGTTGTTTATAAACAATCTTCTTGGAAGTAAATGTATATAGAATCTGTGTCAAAGATTATGAAAAGTTTAGTCACTAAGTGAGAATAATTACAAATTGTCACTAATTGCAAATTGTTTCCAAAATAGCTATCCGAATTCAAAACTGATCAATAATGCATTAGTGAATCTGTCTTTACATCATTTTCTTTTTGTTGTCAGTAACAAGACTGACAGAATGAATAGAAGCAAAATTTATTTTTGATAGATGTCTTGCTATCTGCTGAAAATTTTTAGGTCTTACAGGTTCACCAGTACTTTGTGTGACAATAATTTGTATATTGTATTAAATTAAAAAGTGTTACTATAATTAAAATTAACTTTTTTCAATTTTCTATATATCAGTCTTTGTTTTATCATGTAAAAGATAGCTGTTTCTTTTTTTCAAATTCTTAGCAACTTTAAAAAATTAATCTTTTCATTATTCTTTCAATTTCTAGAAGCCTGTAGGCTACAATATAGAAAAACCCATATACTGCCTCCAGTAGACTATAACTTTAAAGATCTTTTCATTCTTCCATGAGGATTAAGTTGTGATAAAACAAGAGTTTTCTAGTTTGTGTTTCTTTTTGAAAATATCTTTACATTTATTTGAAAATTAGTATAACTTGCCTTGTCCCATATTAGCTTGCCTATTACATGAAATATTTTTTTCTTATACCAACAGTTGTAATATCTCTAGGAGTCATTGAAGTATGCTCTTTAAGAGCTTCTATTTTGGATGGATCCTTGTAGTAATATGTCCATTTCTAAAAATGATTGACTTTTTAAAAATACAACATAAGATCTAAATGAAATAAATGTGCAAGATAAAAATAACAGTATTCAATTGCCAAAAAATAAATTAAGAAATGTATAGAAACAAACTCATCCATTTTTGTCATCATAAAATCTTATGCACTGAGTTGCTGTCAGTAGAAGCACACATTGATGACTGCTACTCTCACAGAAATAAGTCATATCAAAATGAATGTATTTTCCAAATTATTAATAGACTACTGAAAGTCTAGTTTAAGGACATCCTAAATAGATGATGACTTTTTTTCCAAAGCAATATTTTTTCAACACAGTAAAATATGCCTGTTTGATTGAAGAACGATTAAAACCAGTTTATAAAAGAGGCTGAAAAGTTTCTGGAAATAAGCAAATTTTTAATTAGAAATTTACTTATTAATAATTTTGTTTTGACTTGCTATAGGGTGTTATAGAGAGGCACTTCTAGCAATGCACATCAGTACATACTCTTTTCTTTAATCCTTACCTTCCATTGTAGAATCAATACTATGTATTGGTTCCAAGGTAGAGGAGCAGTAAGGGCCAGGCAGTGGGGGCTAATGACTTGCCTAGGGTCACACAGCTAAGAAAGGGTCTGAGGCCAGATTTGAACCTAGAACCCCTGTCTCTAGGCCTGGCTTTCATTTCACTGAGCCACCCTGCTGACCCCTGTACACTCTTCAACTCATTTGTTTAGTGAGCTTTTTTTTGGATATTTTTGTTATTGTTTATAAATTCAGTCTCATTAGCAATATTTTTGTTTTAAATAAATCTTGTTGAAAGGTTTCTTTAACATTCATTCATGCTTAATGGCTTCCAGTTTAACAAAGGAGTGAGATTGTTCTGTGATGCTCTGAAACTAAGAATAAAAACAGTAATTAGAAGATAAACAAATGCATTAACAGTTATTGCAGGTTCGTGGTATCACTGGTGAAATTAGTAGAAACATAAATTATTCTTTCTATGAAGAAAAAAGAGTTTAAAATGTTTTAATAATGTGTATGTATTTGCAAAAAGGACAAAATTATATGCAATCGTACATAGACTTCTAGCTGTGAAATGATATTTAAATAATTATTGGATATAAAATTTAGTTCAATATATTTTTATTTTAACTTCTTACCATGTGAGCATGCTTTTAAAAAAGCAAATAAAATTATTTAAGAAAGAAATCAATGGAATGAAAGGGTAATGGTCTCCTGCTGTTATAAAAATCCTGAGGCAAAGAAGTAATGTTTGTTTTCAAAGCAGGGGACATTGATCCTAGGGCAACATCCTGGAATGAGTTTATTTCTGTTTTACCAAATGGCTGGTATAGATGTAATCACTTTATTTGATGAATGATGAAAGGAAGTGGAGTAATACTGATTCACGTAGCTATCATTAACCTAATTGGCTGCAGGAGTTGGTCCCTAATGAACTTCTTAAAATGTTTGTACTAAATATATTGTATGGCATTTAACTTCTATAAAATGCAACCTATGAATAAAAGAGGTTTTTTTCCCCTTTGCATTTAAATGAAGTCTTTCTTTCTTAGCAATGTTCAACAGCTTTGCAGGCTGTCTGACTGTAATGATTCCATTTGGTGTACTTGCTTGAGGATACATAAGTGGAATACTTTGAACTTGAGAACACATTTATTTGATAGAAACAAACTTTTTTAGTGATAATGGCAAGTAAGATAATCAGAAGGAACAGATACTAAGCTGGAATTTCTTTAATCACCTTGTTCAACTTACAGAAAAAAAAGTTAAATAATGAGATTATAAAAATGCATTATTTTGGTCACTAATCTTTGAAATTCTTACTTTTTCTGGTTTACCTTAAAATAATGAATAAAAAGTACAAGGAGAAGGTGGGATTAAGCAACTATTTATCAAGAAAGCCTCAATTTGTCAACCAGCTAATAAATGTCAGAGAACAAAAAGATGATGTTAATAAATTGGCTTTATTTTCATAACAAGCATGCTAAAAGAATCATTTTTAATTATAATTTTAAATCACAGCAATCAACCTACTCAAAACCTGACAGTTGATGATGCATGTTATGGCTGTTTTTAGAAAGTAGCTCATTGTCCTATATTCTGTTAAATAAAGCAAATCAGACTTACAATTAGTTAATAAATCTGAGAAGGTACACAGTATATATTTTCACCACTAAGTGGCACTATTCTCACAACACCATCTCAGTAGACTCCTCAAAGGGAGTTTGGGTTTGCCAAAGACCATGATATATCTGATCATGAAAGAGAATTCAACCTACCAGTTATTAGATTGAGCCCCTTTCCCTCTGTTTTGACTTCTTGATACCTTCATACTGCATTTAAAAGAATAAATTGGCAAATTACAATGGAATATCAAAATTATGGAAATGTTTACTTGATTTATCCCTATCCCACCTATGGTAGATTCACTTTGATCTTCATAATTTTCTGCAATTTATATGTTATTTGGGTTAACCAAAAAGCAGAAATACTTGTATTTTTTTAAAAAAAGGGAAGTAAAAATGTTTGTCAGGGGTTCCTTGATTCAAGCGCCTCCTATCAGTCATTTTGAACATTTATTGAATTGGAAAACCCCCTCCCACTGTGATTCCTTTTTCTTTCCAGGTGGTGAAAGGATTTTATCAGGAATTAATCATCTTGGAACACTATATCAAAGGTTGGGGTTGTCAACCAAATAATCTGGACAGGTGGGAGGGACTTTCCTTCCCCTGTTCTTATTATCTGAGAGGGCACTCTAAAGTTTCTAGTCCAGGCACTTTCAAATCTGTCTTTGCTCTATGCCAGGCAACCTAGTAGTACCAATTTCCTCTTGTCTCTGTAGACAGTTTACTTTCTCTAGATTTAGATCTGTGCTGTTGCCAACAGGTAGAGGCATAGGCTAAAGATACAGGAATTCCTCACCCTGAAAATGTCAGCTGAAGCACAGCAGACAACTACTCTCTCTACGGGCCATCCTGAACCTCTTTTCTTCTCCTTTCGTGCACTCTAAACTTGTGGCAGGAAATATTTAAAGAAAAACAATAGAAAATTAAGTAACCTTGTAAAATATGTAAAAAAAAATTTCATATACTTAATCGACATTCTCTGTGACCTCTCTGATCTGTTTCCTCCAGGCAACTTTTGGGATTCATTAATGTATTATTATAGCAACATTTGTTGAGAGACAGACCGAGATAGAGACCAAGAAACTCTAAGAGATGACAGAGAAGCAGAAACAGAGGCAAATGGTTAGACTGAGAGAATCACATAACATTCTTCAATATAAATGCTTTAAAACTGACTTTTATCTAGTAGAGGAGTGAAAAAAATTATACCTAAGATAACAATGCCATAATACAAAGATATCATATGGGGAATTTTTTTTTCCTTTTGGAGTAAAGAGCATTGTGGATAAGATATATTGTATTCAGGTACAAGTTCTTTTACTAACTGTGTAGGTTTGCCACTTAATTCATGTCTTCCATGAGTAAAATGGATATAATATCAACTTCTACTTATTTTCTAAGAATTTTATGAAGATAAATGATACTGTGAATTGTGTACATCGTGTCCTTCAAAAATAAGAAGGAAAAAATTATACCTGTGTGAAAAACAGGGAAAAGGAAGTTATCCTTTATTTTCCTGCTGATATTCACACTTGTCCTTTGAAATTAGTGGGGCATCAGTAGACTTGTCTGTTTTACTTATTTTTAACTAAAATATTGATGAGAATAACTATAGAATAGATTGCTACCATGATTCAACATTACTGTTTGTACTCTTGATTGTTTTATCTATACCAAGAAAATCTTCACAGAGAAATGTCTAAGTTGGTGAGAAAATGAATGAGGAAATAGCAAACTTTCACAATCCATTTAATGCAAGTCCCTTCCTTCTATTGTTTATGCCCAATTTATTCTGCATAGATCATGTTTGTACATTATTGTTTTATGTTGTCTTTTCTATTAGACTGAGATTTTTGAGAACTTAGACTTTCTTTATATCTGTGCCTGGATTATAGTAAGTACTTAATACACTCTTGCTGACTCACTGCTGTATACTTACAAAAAGTAAACTAATTCTTGGTAACACTCAAAAAAGAGAATATAAAAGTGATATCTGGCACATTTCTTTGGAAGAAAATCAATATGTAGATTTGGTTATAAGGACATTTAAAGGAATGTTTAGAAAATACAATGACCTGACAATATTTAAAATTAAATTCATCTCTTCATATTTATATACTGTTAACCTTGATATATGTATATATTACATATATGCAATTTATATTTGGAGCTCAATTTATTTTATTATATGCTATTTATATTTGGAGAATAATTTAGTTTATTATATACTATTTATATTTGGAGATCAATTTGTTACTAAGAACAAAATGTTTATTCTCCAAGGGAGTCAGTTTCTTTTTCTGCAAATTACTTTGGATTATATAAACTCTTAAAGTAGCTTCCCATTTTCTATCTGTTGAAAAGAGGCTAATGGATCTGAGAACTTGGAAGTGAATCAATTAATATAAAACTAACATTTATGAAATAAACAAATTTCAATTATTAATCATTATTTAAATCAAGAAAGACAGAAAAGAATCAAGAATGGAAAGTCAACTTTGGAATCAGAAAGACCAAAGTTCAGTTTCCATTTCTTATGAATACTGGGTAGGGGACAATGGGCAAGTGACTAGACCTCTGTACACAACTCTCTAAGACTATTATCTATAAGTGGATTACAAACCTTTATGGGGTCAAAGTTTCAACAACAGAAATATGCTCTACAGATAAAATCTTAGGAAAATATAAAAAAAAAACAAAAAATTGCTCAATACAAAGTCATTTCAAAATCACTTCTAATTAATAAGGAAAACATTTAATATTATAATTGGCAAATCCATTTTTAAAATAGGTAATCACGTGGATTATATTTGCTATTGTGAGGAAAAAAAGATATTTTAAATGTTTGAATAATTTTAAAATATATCATAAACTTAATTTAAAGGTAGAAAATCTAAGATTAATATGTAGATATACATATTGCATACATGTGTATATGGAAAATACATATTTGTATAAATTATATTTGATATATATATACTATATGTTATTGTAACTTTATCCTTGGTGATCTGAAGATTTTGCAAAGATCATAGTACAATGAATGTTTACATCATATTTTATATCAAATAGTGGTAAGAGTTTAGGAATAAAAACCATGAGTCCTACTTCCAGTACTGTTATCCTCTGTTTCTCTGATTTCTCTTTTCCTGTCTCTTTTGCTGAGTCCTCATCAAAATTATGCCCTCTAGCTGTGTTGCCATTCAAAATTATGGCTACCTCTTATCTTTCTATACTACTGAACTTGGTGATCTCATCAATCCCCATGGATTTAATCATATTTTTATTCTGATAATTCTCAAATCTATCTTTCCTGTTTCAGTCTCCCCAATGATCTCCAATCTCACATATCCGTCTGTCTTTCAGACATCTCAGAGTAGATTCCAATAGTCATCTTAAACGGTATATCCAAAACAGAACTCTCCCCATCCCAATCCTCCCTCTACCTTTCTGTCTTCTTTATTAGTAAGGTGGCAACACCCTCCTTCTAGTCCCTCAGGCTCACAAGATATTCTGAATTCTTCACTATATTTCACTCCCTATATAAGCTGTTGCCAAGGTCTGTGAAATTTACCTTTCCAACATCCTTCAAATATTCCCCCTTCTCTTCTCTAACAACCACCACTCTAATGGAGATATTCATCATTTCATATCTTGACTACTGCAATATTCTCTGCTGGATGGTCTGTCAACATCAAGTGTCCTCCCCAGTCCAATCCATCCTCCTTTCGGAAACTAAAGCATTTTCCCTTAAATTCAGGTCTAATCATGTCAGTCACTTCCCTGCTGAATAAACTTCAGAGGCTTCCAGGTACCTCCAGGAAAAACTACAAAATCCTCAGTTTGACATTCAAAGCTCCTCATAAGATAATCTCCTTTCCTGTCTTGTTTCACCTCACTCCCCATTATGTTCTCTTTCATCCAGTGGCATTGTCCTCCTGGTTGTTCCATGAATAAGACACCCCACCTTTCAGCTCCAGCCATTTTCTCTGTCTCTCATGCCTAGAATGCTCTCTTCCCTACTTTCCAACTACTAACATTCTGAATGTCTTAAAGGCCCAGCTAAAATCTTATCTAACTCCTATTAATTCCAGTGCTTTTCCTCTTTCAATTATTCCCTGTGTATCTTGTGTATAGCTTGTTTTGTTTCCATCTGTTTTCTTATTGTCCCTACTTCATTAAATTGTAAGTTCCTTGAAAGAAGGGACTGTCACATTTTTTTCTTATCCCTGCTGATTAAAATAGTGCCTGGAATATAGCAGACACTTAATATATGTTTATAGAATGAATGAATTCCAGGGCAAAAAAAATTACCTACTAATCTGTTAAATGGTTATGTTACAAAAAAAAATTCTTCCATTTTTCTGACCAGCATTATTTTTCATTTGTAAAAATATAAACATCCCATCTGTCTTCTTGAGAAGACAATAGCTACGTAGATTATATATGTCAAGATATAATTAAAGTAGTTATTAAGAGCTATTTGGACAATATGAATGGAAATAAATATGAAAATATAAGTGAATTAGATAAATATTTATGGAAATATAAATTGCCTTGATTAACAAAAGAGCAATTAGAATACTTAAATAATTTTATCTTTAAAAAATCTAAACAAGAATGGTCAATTATACTAATAATTTTCCTAATAATAAAACAGCACTGCATTTCTGATATAAATCCCATCTGGTGATAGTATATGATCTTTTTTGATATATTTCTATAATTCCCTTGCTAGTAATTTATGTGGCTTCAAAATCACTTAAGAAAAATTATTACAGGTATCCTTTCCACATTCTAATTTTCCCTGTTGTGGTATCGATATGCTGTCAGCTGGCATAAGAAATTAAATGAGAATTTTGAGGGAGTTTTGTGGAAGCCATAGATGACACATGAAGGTCAACAGAAAGCACAAAAAAAGTTTAGAATCTCGGAAATACATAGAATATATGCATGTAGAATATAAAAATAATTTCTTTTTATAATTTTTCATTGATTCTCTTAATATTCTTGACTTTTAGATGAATTTTGTTATTATTTTTCTAGTACTATAAGAATTTTTGGTAGTTTGAATTATATGGCATTGAATCAAAATAAATAAGTATTATTTTCATTTTTATTATGTATAAGTTATTAATATTTCCAAATGTTTAGATCTGACTTCATTTATTTTAATAATCTTCTGTAATTATGTTCATATAGTTCCTGCATTTGTCTTAGCAAGTAAATTCCAAAGTATTTTATACTGTATAAAGTTATTTTAAATAGAACTTCTCTATCTCTTCCTACTAGAAATTGTTGGTAGTATATGGACATGCTAATGAAATGTGTGTTTATTTTATATCTTGCAACTTTACTAAAGTAAATTGTTTCAAATAGTTTTTGAGTTGATTTTCTAAGATTCTAGAAATGTACAATCATATCATCTGCAAAAGTTATACTTTTATTTCCTCATTGCCTATTCTTACTCCTTCATTTTATTTATCCTGTCTTAATGCTGTAGCTATCATTTCTAGCAGAATATTGAATAACATTGGTTATAATGGACTTCCTTGCTTCAGCACTGATCTTATAAGGAAGGCTTTTAGCTAATAGCCATCACAGATAATGTTTTCTTTTAGTGTTATATATATACTACTTCTCATTTAAGGGAAAGCTTCATTTCTACCCATGCTTTCAATTTTTTAAAATAGGAATCAATGTTGTAGTTTGACAAATGTGTCTTTTTGTATCTATTGAAATAGTCATATGATTTGGGTTTTTTCTTTTTATGATCAATTATGTTGATAATTTTCCTAATATTAAAATAGCACTGAATTAATGATATAAATCCCATCTGGTCATATTATATAATCTTTCTGATATACTGTTATTATCTCCTTGCTAGTATTTTAATTTTTTCATCAAGATTCATTTGCAAAATTGGTCTACAGTATTTTTTTCTTGCTTTTACTCCTCCTCTATTAGGTATCAAAACGATATGTGTGTCATAAAAGGAATTTAGTAGGACTCAACCTATTTTTTTCAAATAGTTTATGGAGTATTAATTATCCTTTAAATCTTTGACTGAACTTACTTGAGAACTATCTGGTCCTGGTGTTTTTGTTGTTGTGGCTTGTTTTTGTTTTTGTTTTTGTTTTAGGGAGCTCATTGATGTTATGTTCAAATTCTTTTTCTAAGACAGGATTATTTAACTATTCTAATTCTTGTTCTGTTAATTGAGCAATTTATAATTTTGTAAATATTCATGCATTTCACTTAGATTTTCATACTTATTGGAATATAACTGTACCAAGTACCTCTAAATAATTGCTTTAATTTCTTTAGCATTAGTAGTATTCAACCTTTTCTTTTCTGATACTGGTAATTGCATTTTATTCTTTCATATAAAAATCACATTAGGCAATGACTTTGCTATGCAATTTTTAAAAGTAAATTCAGTTTCTAGTTTTATTGTTTTAACTTTTGATTTTTATTAATAATTTACTGGTATGTCATTTTCATGAAAACTGGCAAGTATGGCATCTATAATTTCAATGAAGTCTTTTTTTGTACTATTTTTGGTACTATTGAGAGAAAACACAAATATTAAGACAAATATGTTAAGCCAAACAGTTTTTACTCCACCTAACCATACTGTATCACCCTTATGCCCATGTTATTGAAAAAATAGTTCAAGATTATTTGTAAAATGTTTCCCTGAAAATCAGGCATATATAATTTTTAACATTTAATGATATTTATTTTTTAGAAAAGTAAACATGGTTACATGGTTCATACTCCCACTCTCCCCTTCACCCACCTTTACCCTCATTAGCCGATGAGCATTTCCACTGGTTTTAACGTGTCATTAATCAAGACCTATTTCCAAATTGTTGATAGTTGCATTGGTGTGGTAGTTTAAAGTCTACATCCCAATCATTTCTGCCTCAACCCATGTGTTCAAGCAGTTGCTTTTCCTCTGTGTTTCCACTTCTGCAGTTCTTCCTCTGAACGTGGGTAGCATTCTTTACCATAAGTCCCTCAGAATTGTTCTGGGTAAATTGCACTGCTGCTAGTACAGAAGTCCATTACATTTTATGTTACCACAGTGTATTGGTCTCTATGTACAGTGTTCTTCTGGCTCTGCTCCTTTCACTCAGCATCATTTCCTGGAGGTCTTTCCAGTTCACATGGAATTCTTCCAGTTTATTATTCCTTTGGGCACAATAGTATTCCATCACCAACATATATCACAATTTGTTAAGCCATTCCCCAATTGAAGGACATACCCTCATTTTCCAGTTATTTGCCACCACAAAAAGTGCAGCTATAAATATTTTCGTACAAGTCTGTTTATCTATGATCTCTTTGGGGTACAAACCCAACAATGGTATGGCTGGATGAAAGGGCAGGCATTCTTTTAAAGCCCCTTGAGCACGATTCCAAATTGCCTTCCAGAATGGCCGGATCAGTTTACAACTCCACCAGCAATGCACCAATAGTCCAATTTTGCCACATCCCCTCCAACATTCATTACTCTGCCCTTCTTTCATTTTAGCCAATCTGCTACGTGTGAGGTGATACCTCAGAGTTGTTTTGATTTGCATTTCTCTAATTATTAGAGATTTGGAACACTTTCTCATGTACTTATTGATTCTTTGGAATTCTTTACCTGAAAATTGCCTATTCATGTCTCTTGCCCATTTATCAATTGGGGAAT
>NC_058130.1:259380043-259418485 GCF_016433145.1 Gracilinanus agilis
ATTTTCTCTAACTCTTGCTTGGTTTTAAAATCTTTCCTTTCCCAGAGATTTGACAAGTATACTATTCTGTGTTCACTTAACTTATTTATAGTTTTCCTCTTTATATTCAAGTCATTCACCCATTCTGAATTTATCTTGGTGTAGGGTGTGAGATGTTGATCTAAACCTAATCTCTCCCATATTGTTTTCCAAATTTCCCAGCAGTTTTTGTCAAATAGTGAGGCTCTTTGGGTTTATCATACGCTGTCTTGCTGATGTCATTTACCCCAAGTCTATTCCACTGATCCTCCCTTTTGTCTCTTAGCCAGTACCATACCATTTTGATGGCCTTTGCTTTATAGTATAACTTAATATCTGGTACTGCTATGCCCCCTTCCTTCACATTTTTTTTCATTATTTCTCTTGATATTCTTGATCTTTTGTTATTCCAAATGAACTTTGTTATAGTTTTTTTTTTAATTCAGTAAAAAGTTTTTTGGTAATTTGATAGGTATGGAGCTAAACAGGTAAATTAAGTTGGGTAGAATGGTCATTTTTATTTTTAGCTCTTCCTACCCGTGAGCAATCAATGGCTTTCCAATTGTTTAGATCTAGTTTTATTTGTTTGGAAAGTGTTTTGTAGATGTTTTCATATAATTGCTGTGTTTGTTTTGGTAGATAGATTCCTAAGTATTTTATGTTGTCTATGGCGATTTTAAATAGTGTTTCTCTTTCTACCTCTTGCTGTTGTAATGTGTTGGAAATATATAGAAATGCTGATGATTTATGTGCATTTATTTTGCATCCCACAACTTTGCAAAAAATGTTGTTGATTATTTCTACAACCTTCTTAGATGATTCTCTAGGATTTTTTAAGTATACCATCATATCATCTGCAAAGAGTGATAGCTTAGTCTCCTCATTGCCTATTTTGATGCCTTCTTTTTCTTCTCTAAATTGCTACTGCTAGTGTTTCTAGTACAATGTTAAATAATAGAGGTGATAATGGGCATCCTTGTTTTACTCCTGATCTTATTGGGAAGGTTTCTAATTTATCCCCATTACATATAGTACTTGTTGATTGTTTTAGGTATAAACTGTTTATTATTTTTAGAAAAGGTCCTTCTATTCCTATACTTCCCAGTGTTTTCAATAAGAATGGGTGCTGTATTTTGTCAAAGGCTTTTTCAGCATGTATTGAGATAATCAAATGGTTTTTGTTTGTTAGATTGTTGATATGGTCAATGATGTGGATGGTTTTCCTAACTTTGAACCATACTTACATTCCTAGTATAAATCCTACCTGATCATGATGAATAATCCTCTTGATCACTTGCTGGAGTCTCTTTGGTAGTATTCTATTTAGGATTTTTGCATCTATGTTCATTAGGGAGATTGGTCTGTAATTTTTTTTCTCTGTTTTTGATCTACCTGGCTTTGGAATCAGTACCATATTTGTGTCATAAAAGGAATTTGGTAGGACTCCTTCTTTGCTTATAATATCAAATAATTTGTATAGTATTGGGATTAGTTGCTCTTTGAATGTCTGATAGAATTCACTTGTGAATCCATCAGGCCCTGGTGATTTTTCCTTAAGGAGTTCTTTGATGGCTTGTTCAATTTCTTTTTCTGATATGGGTTTATTTAGGTATTCTATTTATTCTGCTGTTAATCTAGGCAATTTATATTTTTTGTAAATATTCATCCATATCTCCTAGATTGCTATATTTATTGTCATATAATTGAGCAAAATAGTTTTTAATGATTGACTTAATTTCCCCTTCATTAGAGGTGAGGTCTCCCTTTTCATCTTTGATACTGTCAATTTGGTTTTCTTCTTTCCTTTTTTTATTAGATTGACCAGTACTTTGTCTATTGTATCTGTTTTTTCAAAATACCAGCTTCTAGTCTTATTTATTAATTCAATAGTTCTTTTACTTTTGATTTTATTAATTTCTCCCTTGATTTTTAGTATTTCTAATTTAGTTTTCATCTCGGGATTTTTAATTTGCTAGCTTTCTAATTTTTTAAGTTGCATACCCAATTTATTAAACTCTGCCCTCCTTAATTTGATAATATATGCACTCAAGGATATAAATTTCCCCCTGAGTACTGTCTTGGCTGCATCCCACAGAGTTTGGTAGGATGTCTCGTCATTGTCATTCTCTTCAATGAAATTGTTTATTGTTTCTATGATTTCTTCTTTGACTAGCTGGTTTTGGAGAATCATATTATTTAATTTCCAATTAGTTTTTGATTTGACTGTCCTGGTGCCCTTACTAATTATTATTTTTATTGCATTACGATATGAGAAGGTTACATTTATTATATCTGCTCTTTTGCATTTGTTTGCAATGTTTCTATGCCCTATTACATGGTCAATCTTTGTGAATATTCCCTGTGCACCTGAAAAGAAGGTGTATACCTTTTTGTCCCTATTTATTTTTCTCCACATATCTATTAAATCTAATTTTTCTAGGACCTCATTCACCTGTCTTACCTCTTTTTTATTTCTTTTTTGGTTTGATTTATCTAGATCTGAAAGAGGAATATTTAGATCTCCCTCTAGTATGTTTTTACTATCTATTTCCTTCTTGAGCTCTGCCAGTTTCTCCTTTATGAATTTGGATGCTATGCCACTTGGTGCATACATATTGAGCACTGTTATTTCCTCATTGTCTATACTGCCTTTTATCAGGATTTAACTACCTTCCCTTTCTTTTTTTATTCATATCTATTTTTTTAACCCTTGTACTTTGGTGTATTTATTCATATCTATTTTTACTTTGTGTGTGTCAGAAATCATGATTGCCACTCCTGCCTTCTTTTTCTCATTTGAATCCCAAAAGATTTTGCTCAAGCTCTTAACCTTAACCTTTTGTATGTCCACCCTCCTCATATATGTTTCTTGTAGACAACATATGGTAGGATTTTGTTTTCTAACCCACTCTGCTATTTGTTTCCATTTTATAGGCAAGTTCATCCCATTCACATTCAGAGTTATAATTATCAGTTGTGTATTCTGTATACATTTTGGTATCTTCTCCTAGTTCTACTCCTTCTTCTTACACTATTTCCATTTAAACCAGTGGTTTGCTTTAAGCCAGTAACCTTTGTCCCCTCCCTTTATTTACTTTCCTTTATACCCCCTCCCTTATTATTTACCTCTTTTTATTTTTAAAGCCTGATGAACTCCCTCCCCTTTCTTCTTCCCTCCCTTTTTTGACCTCCTCACACCCCTGCTCCCCTTGGTTTATCCTTTCTGACTTTCTCAGTTGGGTTAGATAGAGTTTTATATCCCAATGGATATAGCTACTCTTCCCTCTCAGGGTTAATTACACTGAGAGTAAGGTTTAAATATTACCTCTTAATGCTCTATTCCTCTCCTTCTTATAATATTATTCATCTCTTCCCCTTCCCATGCCCTCTTTGTGTGTAATAAAATATCCTATTTTTCTTATTCCTTCTAGTTTCTCTTGGTGTCCTCTCCTATTCACCCCACTCTTTCCCATCCACCCATATCATCTTAGACCATTTAGTATTCCAATGTCTCCTTATGAATAATTCTTCTAATTACTATAATAGCGAATACTATAACAGTGAATAGAGTTCACTACAGAGAATTATACATAACATTTCTCCACATAGGAATACAAATAATTAGATCTTATTGAAGCCCTTAAAGAGGCAAATTTAAAAAATATGAGTTTTCTTACTTTCCCTTCTGTTTCTATTTACCTTTTCATATTTCTCTTGATTTTTGTGGTTGGATATCAAACTTTCCATTTAGTCCTGGTCTTTTCTGTGCAAATGCTGGGAAATCTTCTATCTTGTTGAATGCCCAAACTTTACCCTGGAAGTATATAGTCAGTTTTTTTTTTAAACCCTTAACTTCTGTATATTGGCTCATAGGTGGAAGAGTGGTAAGGGTGGGCAATAGGGGTCAAGTGACTTGCCCAGGGTCACACAGCTGGAAAGTATCTGAGGCTGTATTTGAACCTAGGACCTCCCATCTCTAGGCCTGACTCTCAATCCACTGAACTACCCAGCTGCCCCCTTATAGTCAGTTTTGATGGGTAGGTGATCCTTGGTTATAGACCTAGTTCTCTTGCCTTTCTGAATATCATATTCCAAGCTTTGCAGTCTTTTAGTGTGGAGGCTGCCAGAACCTGTGTGATCCTCGTTGGTGCTCCTTGATATCTGAATTCTCTTTCTGGCTCTTGTAAAATTTTTCTTTTTCTTGGAAGCTGTTGAATTTGGCTATTATATTCCTAGGTGTTATCTTTTCAGGTTCTAGCGTAGAGGGTTATCTATGGATCCTTTCAATGTCTATATTGCCCTCTTGTTGTAGAACTTCAGGGCAGTTTTGCTGAATTATTTCTTTTAGTATGGAGTCCAAATTTCTATTAATTTCTCGTTTTTCAGGAAAACCAATGATTCTCAAACTGTCTCTTCTAGACCTGTTTTCTTGATCTGCCAATTTCTCACTGAGATATTTCATGTTTCTTTTTATTTTATCAGTCTTTTGACTTTGTTTTATTTCTTCTTGCTGTCTTGAGAGATCATTGTCTTCTACTTGCCCAATTCTTGTCTTTAGAGACTGGTTTTTTGCTCTAAGCTTTTGATTTTTTCTTTTCTATTTGGTCTATCCTGTTTTCCTGCTGTTTGATTTTGGGCTCCAATTTGCTTATCAATTCTTTTGATTTGGGGGCATCTTTTTCTAATTACCCAATTCTAGCCTTTAGAGACTGGTTTTCCTTTTCCATCTGGCCATTTCTGGTCCTCGATTTACTTGCCTCACTTTCCAATTGTTAAATCTACCTTTTAAACTGTTATTTTCTTGCCATGTCTCTTCCATATATCTCATAATCTCAGATTTGAACTCTTCAAGACCTTGTGACCTGTTTTCATTTTTGGGGGGAATGTTTGGATATCGTTATTTGTTTGTTCTCCTCTGTTGTTTGCTCTGTTGTCTGGATTTTTTCTGTGTAAATGTTTTCGAGTGTTAAAGGTTTCTTCTTCATCTTTCCTCTTCTGGAGTTCCTGAGTCTGGCTTGCCATTGTGAGCTGTGTGCTCTCTCAGCTTTATCCTTCTGCCCAGGGTCTGTCTGTGCTCTTTAGGCTCCTGAGGTCTCTGGTCTAGTTGTTCTCAGGGTCAAGCCTCCTGGTGGTCCCCTTGCTTGTTCTTCTACCTGAAGCTCCTTTAATAGTCTCATGGCACTGTTTCCACAGTTGTGCACCCCTCTGCGCTGGGTCCCCACTCAAGGTCCACGTCTGCGCTCAGGATCTGTGTCTGTGCCTGCGCTTAAGGTCTGTGTTCAAAGCCCATGTGTTCTTTAGCCTCTTGGGGTCTTAAGTCTTGTTGCTCTCAGGAGCAGGCCGTGAAGCTGCCAGTGACTTAATGGGTGCCCCAAACTAGCTCTAACTCTTTTGCGCTGGCTTTGGCACTGTAGGTGGTATGTGTGGGGTAGGGGGTTGCTCAGCTCGCATTTTAATGTGAGCTGTTTCACTCCTTTATAGCATGGAAATGCCCCAATTCTACATACCTTCAATGCTACTCCCTGTTGTGGGGTCCCTTCGTTTGTCTGGATTTGTTTTTATGTCTTCTTGAGGAATTCTATATGTGTGGGTTAGGAGAGGTCAAGCAGCTTCTTTTTACTCTGCCTCCATCTTAACCCAGAGCCTCTCCTATAGGCATTACATTTTTTTTTGGCATTCCTTTAATCCACAAGTCTTGTGACCATGCCAACAAAAGGGAAAGAAAATAAATATGGCATGACCTGTTCTTACTGAAGTGGTGTTGTTCTTAGTAATCTTTTCTTTTAACTATTGTTCACAGAATACCTTTAGGTTCACAGAATAATAAAAAATTTTCAATAACTTTTTTTTACTTTGATGCATTGATGGATTGCTTATTTTACTGACATATATATTCCTACTATTGGTACAAATTGCAACACCTATATTTATTCAATTATTTTTTCCAAAACCTGCTTGGGCTTCTTCACAAGAGACCTGCCAAACTTTGAGGAGGGCTCTCTCTTCCATTTTTGGCATTTTAACAGGAGATCAAATGAACTAGTGATGAATTATCCTTTATCCTTACCAACTGAACAATCCCATCCTATTCTGCTGATACATTTATATGATTATATCCTGTTTTCTCTGAGTATCTGTTTTATGGTAAATGTTTCTACTTACACTAATGTTTCTGTCATTGCTTTTTGGATGACTTGTGCCTTTAATTCTTCACAAACTTACGGTTTCTATGATAAATTTATATATTATCATTGGAAGAATGGAGATTTTCAAAACATGAGTCTGTTTCAGGAAGATTTGGGGTCAGTAAAATACACTTTCCCAAAGACAATCTATCTTTTTCTTTTCTTACTGTATGGGATGAGATTCAGTGTGTAATTCTCAGAATAGTATTTGGTTTGTGACCTCAATTTTCCATACCCCTTAGTATTACTATTCCTTAGACTAAAACTCTTCCCCTACTCCATACAAGTTTTAGTTTTCCTGACCTATTTTCAAAAACCTTGAGAAGAGTTTATAGCCTAGGAAACATAGGCTGAAGGAGGAAAGAACAGTGTGTTTCAATTGTATCTTTACTGTCCCAGGTTGAAAATTCCATGATAATCATGTTTGGTTTTTTTAATCATGGGGATGTTTAGGGGTACATAATGTTGAAAATCACATGTCAAGATTCGAAATGTTACAAAGCTCACCCCATCCCCACCTCGTAGGATTGGACAGAGGGAAGGAGGATAATTTTGTGTCAAGATTATTTAAAAAGACTATGGTGGTATGTAGAAGGAGAAAGGACATTTTTTTCCCTAGAAAGCAGCTTATGTGGGCAGAATCCCCTTTTTCCTTCCCCTCCCCCTCCCTTTCCCCAACTACCTTGCTATCTTTTGTTTTCTCTAAATAAAGCCACTTTTTCTCTGCCAGCATCTTATCAACTCTCCTGCTGCTCATTAGTGTGATTCTCCCCCAAAATTCCACTCCACAAATTATTATGTCCAAATGATTTTTCATTTGCTACATTTGGCCAAGATCATATATTGACAGTATACTTATACAGCAAAGATAGCACATATCTATATACATAATTTTATGTTAGTTAATCCAACTGCATAACTGTACAATTTTCAATTTTTATCCATTTGTTTTCCCATGAATGGAAAGCTAGATAAACTTCTTTTGAATGGTAACACAAAATCTTTAGGGTATTTTGTGATGTTCTGGAATTTGATATGCTCTGTACAATGTCATCTATAAATTAGAATATATGAATGACCTAATGATTTATATGAAAGCTCTCCTATATTTGAATGGTGCACTGAACTCTCAGCAGGATGATGGCAAACACATTTCTCAAGTATAAATTCTTGTTTTAGACCTCAAATGACATTAATTATGACAGAGTAATTAGATAAATATAAATTTTATTTTAACTAATTTTAACTAATACATTTTTTACTAATTTTTATCTAATAAATTTTAACTAATAAAATTTTAACTGATAACATTTTAACTAATAAAAATTAGTTATTACAGTGTTTATACCAGTAGAACTTGGAAACTATTCCAGCTAGCAAAAGAAAAGATATGGTTGCCAATGTCAGTTCCACTGATGAATATAATATAAACTCAATAAATACATTTTATAGAGGAAGATGACAGAAAAAGTATATAATCACTCTTGGTCTTCAAAACAGTAAGGAACAGTAGAGAGAAAGGAAAGTTTAGGAAGATGACACACTATACCATATTATCCAGGGGGCTTTTGAGGATGATATTGAAATAACAATTAACAGATGAAATATGGAAAAGATCTTTAAGTTTCTCCAAAAAAATATTTTCTTCAACAATGAGAGTGAAACTATAACACTTGGAATTCATCACAATTCTTGATGTCTTTATAAAAACATAAAAGTGTTACTAAAAGATGGCGGGAAGATAGGGAAGGCAGCTATATTATACCAACTATACAGAGAATAGGTCTATGGTAGAGATTTCACTATAAAAAGGACATTAAGGGGTTAATTCTCTGGTTATCTAAAAGAGGGGAGGATTCTCAGTATAAAGAAAAAATATCTTGTCAGAGAAAATATCAATAAATAATGACCAAAATATGTATTTTGTAATCTGTGTGAAAAAAAATGATGAGAATAAATGTACATGCACTAAAAGAACGGACTGCCTTATACAAATATTTTGTATATTTTGTATACAAATATACAAATATCTTCTCCAGCAGACCACATTTTTTTAGTCACATAACTAAAAAGCACTGAGAATATAAGATTCCATTGGGCATTTGTACATTGATCATATTCATATAGATATGCATCTGTATAGAGTGTATATACACACAAGTACATACAATTTGACTTGGCAGAGCAGAATGGTGTCTTAAAGTCTTACTTCCAACAAAGGAATTCTAAAGCATATGTCAAAATTTGACAAGAATCCCTGAAAGGTGTAATAATAGAAATGCATTTGATAAAATCTGAATTTAGTGAAATATAGTTTATACTGTTCTAAATGGTTAGGTTAATTAAAACTTTGAGTCAAAAATGTCTTTGAAAGGTAAGTGCTTTTTTTGTTGTTTGAATACCTGAAGAACAAATTATTTCATAAAATAGCTATCATTTAACATACACCATGTAATTTATGTGTCAAGTTACTTGATTTTTATCTACAAATGCTAGGTTTTGATCATGAAAAAATTCATACCTGCAGCGATTCAAGGAAGATTTATCACATTCTCTGGAGAAATAGAATTTTAAGGCAAATGATAGAATTCTGAATGGATAGGAAAAAGACAACCTTCCATGGTTGAAGGTTGTGGGAAGTGTAAAAAAGGAAGTTTTGGATGAAATAGGAGAAGGGATTGTAAATGTGATTGGGGGAAGATTACTTTATAATTGTCAAGTATGAATATTAAATTTTTGAGAAGAAATTCAGGACTTTGAGAAGTTGCTGGGCAAGAAGAAGAGCTAGAACCAAAAAGAATAAAATTAGCTAAAATATAAAGGCTTGAGGAGAAGAATAATTAAAGCAAAAAGGATAAATGAGTGGTATTGAAGAAAAACAAGGAGAAAAAAAAGCAGAGGTTAAAAACATAAAAAATGAACTCAAGAAAGAAAAAATGATGACTAAGACAAAGTGTTATCAAAAAGAAAATAAGGTAATCTGAGTGGTTCAATGATGGCAATTTGAGTATGAGGAAGGATAGAGGGGATATTAGGTGATTATAAGGTGATTGGGGGAAGAATGAAAGTATGGGAAGGTATACAGGAGATAAAGGAAATGGGGTATGTAGGAGAGGGCAGCTCAAACAGGTTTATTCCCAGAGGCTTGAGACAGAGGATACAGGGAGGAAATTAGGGCCATTAAGAAATGTTTAGGTTTTTGCTGGAGGGTTTCTCTTCTTAGTTTCTAAAGTCTCTTGAGGGAGGAGTCGAGACGGCCCTTCCCTGTCAGTCAAACTGATTCGGGGAGGAAGTCTCAGGTAGGTACTTCCTGCCAAGATGGATGCCCCCAATTCTCTCAAGGAATAAAAAGAAAATGATTCCTTCCCTCATTAGCCCTTGTCTCAATTTTCGATACAATGATTCACCAGAGGCTTTGAGTAGGTAAAAAGGGGATTTATTAATCTCAGGTTAGTCAAAGGGAAAGAGGTTCAGGATTTTCTAACTGCGGCTAGGGAGAGGGGTGATGGTGGGGGATGGGTCACAAAGAGGTTTAGACTGAGAGAGCCTGATCTCCCAGTTGGGAGATTTGACTGCCTTTTAAGTAAAGTCCTTATTAAATCACTAAAACTAGGGGTAATTTATTTGAGGATACTCTACTTGTCTATAGAAACTAAAACCCATGATGTTCAATCACCAAGCCCTCCCTTCCACCCAGGGCCCGAAGGAAATTCAGGGGAAGGGAAGGGAATGTAGATGGAGAGATCAGGGAGAGGTCCAGAGAAATGAGATAGGTTTAAATTTCCCCAAGACAAATAAGCACAGGCCAAGGCTGAAGCAAAGCCAAGCCAAAAGGCTGTAGCTAACAGGCTAAGCCAAAGCAAAACCTCCAGCCGCAGTGAAAGCCAGAAGACAAAAGCCTCGTCAGTTGGAACTTCACCTCTATTTATAGTTTCAAGTTCCAACTGACTTTCTGAAGATTCTAAGATGTTTAACTGACTTTTTGTGACCATTAGAAATTACAGAAGCAAAAAGTTTCTGTTAGCCACTTTGCATTACAAAAGACAAGATAAATTGATATGTTAAGAGGTAACTGAAAAGATAAAGAAGTTAAGTGTGTTTTTTCAAAATACTATATATGCTGAAAAGTGAGGAGAGTGGTACACCTAGAGTTGAAGACCCACAAAAATAACCTGCCAAAAATATTTTAGGGCACTTAATAACAGGAAAGTGATAGAATAGAAATTTCATTACTTGTTATTAAAAAGAACAAACAAATTTACAGTGATCTGCAATGTACTGCTAATATTTGAACTTTCATAAATAATTTATAATTTCATAAATCCTTCAAAGAGTATATACTTTTAAAAAGTATATAGACTCTTCTCTAGTATTTTAAATTTTGTTTCTTTTTGCTTTCCTTTTCTCTTCTTTCTTTTTCTCTTCTCTTTATTTTTTTGTTTATTTTTTGTAAGAATCAATGGAATATCAAAGCTAACCATCTTTTTCCTTGCCCTTGTAACTCATGATTAGTCCATCTCTTTTTTCAATAATACATTTCCTTGATAATATCACTAGTACCACTTTATGAGACTAGATCATCCTTGGAAATACACTACAGTTCCCTTTCATCCAAAATTTGTCTTTCTTTATTGTCCTCTGGTTTATTTACAACTTTGGTTGTGACATAACAAGATTTTTCAACTACGAAATAATCTTTACACTGGGAGTATGCGTTTCAGCATTCAGTGTTGCATTTCACATTGGGGAACACTGAAAATTATAAATGTTGGCTACAGTGTATTTTTCATCCTATTCCAATTCATGACCAATTCTTGTTCCTTTCCCACACCTTTTTCGAGGATGTGCATCTGCAGTGTCTGTCTGACATAAAAGTACCAATGAACTAACTGAATGGGCTGGTCAAAAAACTCCATGACATAATTTTTAAAATAAGCATTCTTTTTTCCATTTCATATAAATTGTTAGACTTATATCCTTTAAATTATCATTAGTCTCATTGAGATGGTTCTCTAATGTGTGGTGATTACTATATCACTGAATATGGAAATACATCTCATGTTAATTTTAATAAGTTTATTCTGTTTTATATCAATTCATTACATTTCTACCAGTTTCATACATTAATGACCTTAGAATTATGGTTCTTATTTTGGAATTCATGTTAATCTGTTAGACTTGTTATTTGTAGTGCTTTTTGTTGTTTTTATTATTCTGATTTGCTTTTAGGCTTTAATGACAGATATACCAATCATCTATCTATCTTTTATTTATGTATTGTTCTCACTCATCAATTTAATAAACTTTTGACTGTCTTCTTTGTGGAAGACATTTGGGATATGACAAAATTTGCCCTTGACCTTGGGATGTTTACATAAATATGATTAACTTAAGGTTGTTTCCATGTACAATGAGAATTTCTTCCATTTGCAACTTGTGCAAGCTCTCCCCAGTGGGAGTGGCTGACAGCTTAGAATAACAAGTATCATCTTTAATTTCTCTCTTGATATTTATAAGCAAAGGGTCATTGGATAGAGTTCTATGGTTGCATTTGTCAAGAGATCTTCTATGATGTTACAAATGAATCAATTGGCATCTCTTAAGGAGGCCTTTTATTCTACGTAAATTGTTATTGTCTGTAATGTATAGACATCAAACATAGCTGTATCATAGATTCTCTGAAACTAATATTCAATTATGAAAAAGATGTGTTCTAATGGAAAGAATTGTTTGTAAAAAGTTTGCATGTCACCTTCTCATGTATGGATTTAAGTTCTCATGTGTAGAATGAAGATAATCCTTTGGCAATATAGATCATTATTACAAATCCCACTAAGAAAGCAAAAAAAATGGGCAGATTATTATCACTCTCTCAATAATGATCTCTCAACATTTTGTGGGTGTTTTCAGTTCTTTTGATATCTTCTCTTCCCTGAGATTTCTTATAAAGTGACCCCTTGAAACAATCAATATTGTGTTATTTACCAAATACTTTTCCTGGACTGATCCAAAATTTCTTCTCAACTTTATTTTTCTGAGACTCATTTCTATTTGTTTCAACATATAATTAAGAGGACTGAAATATGTGAATAAAAATATGGTGATTACTAAATGTAGAAATATATCTTGTGGAAAATTTGATAAATTTGTTTTGCTTTCTATCACTTTGTTGTACTTCTATTAGTTTCATTTATTAATGCCCTTAGGATGATGCTTCATTTGGATTTCTGATCAAGCTGTTAGACTTTTTAAATTTCCATTGTCTTTTGTTCCTCTATAATCTGATACTATTCATTTTGTTCCACTGTCCTTTTTTGTAATATTTTATAAGATGTTTTGAGTTCTAAACTTGTGAAGCCCTTAGCAAGTAGGTCAATTGCTCACTTTATATGGCAATCTCTGGCCTCTTTTGTAAGCTGTATTTTATATATATATATATGCATATATATATAATATTTCTGTATAAATATATGTATGTTTATATATATTTTAAATTCATACAGTATTGATAGCTTCAACATATTTGTCTTCCCCTCCATCCATTTTGTGTGGATAAAATTTGCTCCCCAGGACTTTCTTACCCAGCATCCCATTTGCGTGCTCACGCTGAATGTGAACACTGTGTGTGTACATACATGGGGAAGATTGTAAGGATAGGATTTTGTGTAGAGGAGATGGAACCAAAGGGAGAAGGGGATAGTTGCTGCCAGTTGAAACCAGCAGGGGATTCTAGGGATTTTCTCTGAGGAGAAGGGAGAAGAGGGGGTCTTCAGGCTGAGGGCTGGGAGGAGAGAGGAGGCAGAAAACCTAGCCCTGATTGGTCCGGAGACCTTCTCAAGGATCTTTCTCTTGGAAACTGAAAGTCAGATTCCCTGATTACAGCCATTTCAAAAATCATCCTTCAAGACTACAACCATCAAGACAACTAAGATTTTGGACTCCACAGGGAGTAATCTCTTAGTCTCTCTCACTCATTACCCATCCTTGCTGAGAGACCCTTTTCAGTCAAAGCTTACAATTATAGGAGAAGATAGAAATAGAAAATAGAAATAGAAGAGGAAGTGGGGAAGAAGCTTAGGAGTTGGAACCACTTAGATTCCTGCCTAAGTGACAGAAGACTTCATAGGAACAGCAAAAAGTGCACCCCCAAATCCCTCTGCCCTTCACCCCTTTCCTCAGTCCCTGATTTGTGAATAATAAAAAAGCCATTTAACAATTAGATACCATTCCTGTGTGCCTGAGAGACAAAAGGGAGGGGGAACCACAGCTTGGTCTGGCAGCCTCCATCTTTGAGCCAGACCACCCTCTGTGAAATTAACTGACCTCTGGGAGGCCTGAGTGAACCCTGTCCTTAATCACGATCAGTTTGGGGTACCACATACCTCCTCTTGTAGGGAAGCCTTGCTCCCAACTCTTGTGGGGTGACACAACCATCTACATCACACAGTTTTGGGGTGACACCTCTTAAAGTCTCCCACTGTATATTAGGCCCAAGGGGAGAGCTGGAAGAGACCCCACAAAGACTCTCTATCTCTCTCTCCCATCTACCAACTTCTGTTCAACAAAAAAAAAACATTTTGTTCTTTTATTTCTTCTACTTCCAGTGACTACTAATAAATCTTATAAAATATAATACTTGGAGTTATTGGACATTAATTTAAATCTTACGTTGTTGGTGAGATAAGAAGGGATAGAATCCTTGATGTTTTTTTTTAAGATAGCCTTTGAGTAAAGATAGGGAATAGATTATTTTGAGAAAACTGCATTTTTCAACTGCCATAGCCCTTTTTTCCCTCCCCCTCAGGGGAACTTTCTTCAGAGACTTCCTGACAGTGGAGAACTGAAGTGGCATCTATGCCCACCCACTTTGGTTTGTGGGACTTAGCCTGGGGGTACTTGTTGAGCTTGGAGCAGGCAACTGCCTTCCATGTCTTTTGAGAGAGATATTTTTCCTGCATAGAAGATAAAGTATAAATTTCCCTTACACTGCTAATAGCTGAGTGCTTGCTGCAGCCTTGGAAGCCTGCATATTTCTATTAGGCAACAATTAGCCTCCTAAAGGCTTTTACCTGAGAGGATGCTTCCACTTTCTTTACTCCTTGATCACATGGCAGTGGAAGCAAGGGGCTCCCTGGTGTTTTTACCACTGTGGGGGAGGGGAAGGAAGAATATTCTTCCAAACCTCTTAGCTAACTCCTGAGTTTTGTTTTTTTTAACCTTCAAGACAATGTGTTTTGTTTTGCCAGAAATAGAAAATTCTTGCCTTTTCTTGTTGCCCCTCCTAAATTTAGTCTCTGACTAAGACTTTTCACCCATTCAAAGACTTATTGGGGTATGTCTCCATCTATTAGCCTTATGAGGTTTTTACTCCTAACCAGTGCATATAAGGGTAGCACCAACTCCAAATAGGAAGTAAAATATTCCAAACCGATTTAATGATTAGATTTAAAAGCATGGCTCACTCTATGAAAGAGCAGAGCATTACTAAAGTTTTAGAATGTCTTTTCTTACTACCATTCCTGGGAGCACTTGTACTGATTGGATACTTTGAAATTAAAAAAAAAAACAAACTGAAATATATCTTGAGCAATCTCAAGATGCAGAAGAGAGATTCTACCCAGTCTCTGCAACACAATCAATATTGGGTTCATCCACATTATACTCAGTGCAGAAATCCCCCTCAGTATGGGGAATCCCAGAGGTATGATCAAAGGAATCTAGATGGATGATGATACTTGGGAGGGAAAAGAACCTTAATGAGTCTGGAGGTGAATTTTAAGCCTTATCAGATTCCATTGCCTTATTGATCTTTACTGTTTCATTTTGTTCCCCTTTAAATAATAAAGAAGTCTCTGTAACACAGCTATTAGAATAGGAGAAAAGGACTCTTGGATTGATTGCTCACATAAAATTCTCTACTGACACTGGGTGCCTGTATCTTGTCACCCTTATTGTATTTGCTGATTGTTTGCTTTAAAATTCAATTTTGTTTCTGTTACACTGTTTTCATTTGTACTGTCCTTCTATCTTTATTTGTACTGTCTTATCATTGGACTGGAGAAAATACCATTATAAAAGTTTATAAACAATGTAGACAAACCCTTTTCTGTGGCAAAGCCTTATGAATATTGGGTTTGCCACCAGATCCATCAAGGTCACTTATTTCTCTAACAGTCTTTTGTTCCTTTTTGCCTTTGATAATTGTCACATAGATGGTGATGGATGGACTCCATCAAGCTGGTTACAACCTGTATAAAATGTTTGGAGAATTTAGTTAGTGAAAAAGCTCAATTGATTTTAAGGAGTCTTCAGAAGTAATTTTTAGATATCTAGTAGCACCACTACCTCTGACTAATCATTTGCCTACCTTTTACTTGTTTGTAACAAGATGAAAGGGTCCATTTAGTAGTTGAAGTGAAGTACAATAGCACTATTGTATTCCCCACCTCCTCATTTTTAAAAATGTAATGGATGAAACATCAGAAGTGATTTTCACTATTGTATTCCTTGCCTCCACATTGCAATGGATGGGACATATGAATACATGCCTTTTATGGCTGGTACAGTCTCATACCAGAGGAGAGAGGTTTCCCAAGGGGCTTGGTTTCCCTGTGATGGGTTATAATCTCATCTGGGGGGGTGAGAAGAATTTTCCAGGGTTTTCGGTAACCCCTGAATGACTCCTGGAGGAAGACTTTCCCATGGAGCTTGGTGGCTCCTGGGTGGTGTTTATATTTATAACTCTTCAGACTACTCTACCCTTCCACCAGAATGATCTAGATTCTTGGTGACATTTTAGACCCAAAAGGTTTTCATCAGTAGTACAGAGGTTATTGTTGTTGTTGTTGTTTTCTGGTTTCTCCTACCACATGTTGTAATGATGTCAGTAATTGACTTTGTTAGAAATATCCTTGCCAATGTTGAAAGACTGGCTAGATCTCGGGATTGTGTGATAAGTATCCATAAGCTTCCCAGGTTTTTAAAATGTCACAGAGTAAGTGGCTATAGAGACTCATATGTATCCTAATGATAGTGGGTTTATTTGCTATTGTCATTAAATGTACTTTTATGATTTGGGGGATTTTGGTACTTCTTTGAAAGTACATTAGCTGCTGTACTACTGTTTTAAAAAGCTGTTACCTGGTAAAAAAATTATGTATACTCACACTGTGGATCATGACCAAGTTAAAAAGGAAATAGATCTAATTTTTGAGTGAGAGACCTCTGTATTGTGCCTCTACTTGGCTGACACCTTTTCATGGAATGTGAACTATATAGTTTTGATTTTTTAAATTTTATCATTGTTTTTCCTTTGTAAGAATAAAGAGAGCCTCTCCCAAATCTGTAATAATAATGATAGCCTGTAGCCAAAGTTATGATAGAATGGGAGAGAGAGAGTCTATGTGGTGAGTCTCTCTTCCAGCTCTCCCCTGGGGCCAAATATATACTGGGAGACTTTAAGAGGGTGTCACCCTGAAACTGGGTGACCTGGATGGTCGTGCCACCCCACAGGAGTTGGGGATGAGGCTTCCCTATAAGATGAGGTATGTGGTACCCCAATCTGATCCCAAATAAGGATTGGGTTCACACAAGCCTCCCCTGAGGTTAGTCAACTTCACAGCAGGTGGTCTGGCCTCAAGATGGAGGTAGACAGACCAAGCTATGGTTCCCTCCTCACTTGTAGTCTCTCAGGTACTCTGGAATGCTATCTGACTGATGACTGGCTTTTATTATTTGCAATTCAGGGAATGGGAAAAGGGGTGAAGAGCAGAGGGATTTTTGGGGTGCCCTCTTCACTATTCCTATGGGGTCTGTCACTTAGGTGGAAAACCTAATGGTTCCCACTTCTAAGCTTCTCTCCTCACCTCTTCTACTTCTGTTTCTAATTCTATTTTTATTTCTACTTCTATCCTTTCCTATAATTGTAAGTTTTGACTGAAAGGGGGTCTCTCAGCAAGATTGGGTAAATGAGGGAAAGAGACTAAGAGATCGCTCCCAAAATGGAGTCCAGAACCTTAGCTGACTCAATGACTGAAGTCTTGCTGGTTGAGATGCAATGGAATCTTTGACCAGAGAATCAGGGTTTCAATGTCCAAAGAAAGATCCTCAAAAAGCCCTAAGGACAGGATCCAAGTTGGGATGACCTCCTCCTCTTTCCTCCCAGGCCTTCCCCCAGAGGCTCTTCCTCCTCCAGAGAATTTCCCAGAATCCTCTCTGGTCTCAACTGTCAGTAACTGTCACCAACTGTCAGCCACTCCTTCTCTGGCTCCTTTTGTCCCATCCCCCTTGCACAAATCCCATCCTTACACCTTGTATGTTCAACAGAGTATTTAAGTTGTCTTTTTTCTCTCATTTTTGTACTTGAAGCACATGTTATCAGGATTCATGGCTTTTTATTATTTTGCACTAAGATAAGTTTAAAATGTCCATTAGCCCTACTGTCAATGCACACCCAAAAGCTTTAGACTGTAAAAACCTGCCATTGATTATTAAATATTCTGAGACTTTGATTAATGATTGTTTCTGATTCTAGGAGAAGGATTCACAAAAGAGCCACTGCACAGTGCCAAGGAGCACAAAATTAATCTGCTGTAAGGGGTAAAAGGTTTTGATTGGGTAAATATTAAAAGGTTTAGTTGCCAGGGGATTGAATAATTATCAATCCCCAATTAAAGAATAACCTCAAGTCAAAATGACTTTTATGGAAGTTTATTTACAAATGAGAAGAGAGAGAAATTGAGAAATTCAGATTGAGGATGAGGTAAGATAATTAACCTGACAAACTAAATAATTTGCTTAGGTCCCTGTTTAACCCAAGCAGATCTAACTAGTCCTCAGTTGGAAAAAGGACAAGCTTTGAGCCAAGGGCCCAAACGCCCCAGAGGCATATGAAGCAAAAGCTTCAGTCACAGAGTCTCTTTTGAAAGGGAAGTTCCTTAAGAGAAGTTCAGGAAGATTCAGTCTTTACACTCACCACATGGAATTCCAAAGGAAAGGTTTAAGAACAGTCTCACCAAGATCTTAAGGTTCTAGGTCCAGTTCACAAAACAGAAGCTCTTCTTCAGGTCCCATTCATGAAACAGAAGAGCAGCAGGCTGCGGTCACTGAACTCTTTTTTTAAAGAGGCCTTTTTTGCATCACCTCCTTCCTCTTAGTTTATGTGTCCAATCACAACAGACCCTTTTCTTAGGACTTCCCAGGAGGCAGTCAGTAAATTCTGATTTGTCACTCACTCTAGCAAACAGACCTCCCAACTTGTGAGTTATATGAAGATGTTTTCACCTTTGGTGATTAAATCTAAAGATGGGCAGGATAGATTTAATTTCATTATCACACTGCATAGTGCCTAGGAGCACAAGATCAAGGAGATCAACCAATCCTGGTGGGATTGATGAGATTCTGCACCAACACAGGGAACTTAAACTTATTTTAGGGTTCAAAGAAGTGATTATTTGACACCCTCAATTCAGACTTCTACCAAGTACCTCAGTTTGACTGCCATTTGGGCTCCCCTATCCCTGAAAGCAAAGGTAAAATCAGTCCAAGGAATGATATTTCCCTTCTGCTTCAAAATCTAGTCCTTTTTCTTTCTCTTTCATAGTATGGCAATTTTCTATAGTCCTGGCTGCTGATTAGGTAAGTGCATAATTGCTACAACAGGCTTGTGGGACATAAATCATTTTAATAAGGCCCTGATTCAAGGACCTGTTGTGGTCTTATTCTTCCTTACTTAGAATTTTGACACATGAGACTTTGATTTTTATATTTCACCCAGAAGCTAATTTTTTCTCTTTAATTTTTTTTACTTTTTTTTAAATTTTCTTTTGACAATTGATTTATATACTCATAACTTAGCCATGTATCCCAGGGTTATCTGGGTATTGGTCAACACTCTCCTCAGGGAAGATTGTATTATTGTCATAGAATTCTATATTTATAAAAAAAATTCCTTCTTTGAGAGTAATTTTAGGATAAGAAACTTGCTACCTCCCTGAATCAAGAAAGTGAACTGTTTGGAGAAGATGCCATAAAGAAGCCTGCAGAAAGGACACATGGCACCAAAAGTTTCAGAATGAACCTTGGGATGTAGTGAAATTGAACTGTAGGGGGTTGAACCTATTCATTTTAAAAGTACACTCTTATGCCATAGGGGACTGCCTCCAATTGGCTTTTTGTCAATGCATCTAGCAATCATTGGTTTTGTTCTTTCTCTTATTCCAAAATTATTGTAATTTCCCTTTAGAAAATGAAATATTGTATGTACCTCTAGTCAAAGATCTTTAGAGATATAAGTTCATTGGGGAAACTAGGCATGTAAATCTGGGAGATTTCTACATGCTTGTTTCCCAATGGAATCACAGCAGGGATTGTGTGGATAGAATTTGCTACCCAGGACTCTCTTACCCAGCATCCAATTTTCACGCTCACACTGAATGCAAACACTGCATGCGTACATAGGTAGGGAAGATATAAATTTTGTGTAGCTCCTGCCTTTCTCTCTTCTTCCTGGAATGTGGCTGTGGAGGCTGGGATTAGAGTTTGGTGGGAAAGTTTATTCATGTGATCATACTTAGGCTTTATACTTTTGTTCTTTTATTTCTTCTACTTCAAGTGATTACTAATAAATCTTATAAAATATAATACTTGGAATTATTGGACATTAATTTAAATTGTAAAATTTACTACTATTCCCCATCAATGATTAATGAAATAGTCCAAATCGAAGCTATTGTTCAAAATATCTTTGATGTGATATCAGTAACTCATAAAATCTAGTCATCTAAGCTTTTGTCAACAATTTTTAAAAAATTAGTGATATTTTCCAAGTTTTGAAAGAACTCACTATTTGACAAAAACTGGTGGAAAAAAAAGAAAAAGATATGGTAGAAACTAGGCACAGATCAATACCTCACACCTGTAAGAGGGAGATTTTAGGTATTATATAGATATATGTTTAAGGTGTGGCCACCAGGAATCAATAATTCAGATTGATTCCATAATTAAAATAGACCCAAGCCAGGATTGGGTTTAAGGTAGTTTATTTACAATTAGGAAGGGTGGAAGGTAGGGAAATAGAGAGAGGGAGAGCCTAGTCCAGACCTGCAGAGGCCCGGACAGAGAGAGGGGGTTAAAAGGCTAATTAAACTAAATTACATGCCACTAGGCCTTAGCAATCAGAGAGGCAAGAGCCTACTTAAGGTAGAGTTTGGAAAACGCCAAGGTAGGCCAAGGAAGTCAGCCTAACTTACCCACCTGACAATTCAGAGTGGAAGCAGCCAGAGGTCTCAGCCGAGATCCTTCAGCACCAAGTTCAAAGCGGGAACTGCCCCAATAGGAAGTAACCAACATACTTGAAGAGATAATGTCTCTCGTCACTTCCTGTGGATCCACCTCTAATTTGAGTGGAAAAATGGCAGCCTCTACACTGATTTGGACTGCCCAAAGGGCAGTCCCCTGTTCTTGATTTGTTACCTATTGTCACGTGTGAGTAACTCATCTACCCTCCCCACTAAGGGAGGTGGGGATGACATCATCTCTGATAGTAGAGTTTTGACCATGAATGGGTTTAAGCTAATTCTATTCACACACACAATATACCAATGTAAAACCAAAATGGATACATGATTTAGAAACAAAGGATGATGCCATGAACAGCTTAAAGGAGCATGGAGTAATTTACCTGTCAGATCTATGAATAGGCAAATAATTTATGTCCAAATAAAACCTTGAGAATATTATGAGATATAAAATAGATGAATGATTATATTAACTTGAAAAGGTTTTGCACAAACAAAACCAATGAATCTAATATTACAAATGAAACAACAAACTGGGGGAAAATATAGCAAATTTCTGACAAAGGTCTCATTTCTCAAATACAAAGATTATGGAATCAATCTGAAAATAATATAAAACATTCCCTAGTAGACAAAAGGTCAAAAGATATTGACAGGTAATTATCAGATGAAGAAATCAAAATAATCTTTAACCATAAAAAATGCTCCAAATCAATATTAATTAGAGAAATGTAAATTAAAACAGCCTGAAAATTTGGAAATTTGGAATAATGCCTGAAAGTGCACCAAACCATGCATAGCCTCTGACCCAGAAATACCACTACTAGGTCTGTATCCCCAAAAGATCAAAGATAGGGGGGAAAGACCTACTTATATACAAATATTTATAGTAGTTCTTTTTATGGTAGCCAAAGAACTGAAAATTCAAAGGAGGTCCATCAATTGGGGAGGGACTGAACAAGTTTTAGTATATGATTGGAATGGAATACATAATAAACTCCATAAAAAATAATGAACAAGAAAACCACCAGAAAAAATAAAGAGTAGAAAGACATATGAAGTGATGTAAAGTGGAGTGAAGAAAAACAGGAGAATGTTGCACACAGAAGTAACAATAAAATACAATGATCAACTGTGAATGACAACTATTATCAGCAATACAAGGTTCCCATACAACTCTAAGGGGCTAATCATGAAAAAGGTTATAAACCCAGAGAATGAACTGATGGAGTCTGAATGTAGATTGGAACACTTTTCCTCCATGTGTTTCTTCTTTTAAAATCTATCTTTCAGAATTTGATGAACATGGAAATATATATTGTATCATAACTCATTTAAAACCTGTATCTCATTACCTCCCTTCTTGGGGATGCAGGAAAGGTGGGAGAGAGGGAAAGAACATTGATAGAAATGCTAGAAAATCATCATTAAAATTGTGTCAATAAGTAATATGGAAAAAATAAAAGGGCTTATTCAGGGGAAAATGAAAAATTTAAATATTATTGAATGTGCATCATATTCAATGTATTTTTCACCTGTTTTGAAGAAATCAATTATCAACTGACTCTCAGAACATTCTTCTTCCTTTGCATTGAGTTCAGAATCTATATTTTTTCTTTCCTCTCCAACTCTTTTATTACTCTAAGGGCCTTCAGTATACATACTGATATTTCTTAACATACCTCAACTTACTAGTTCCTTAATTTACTTAAATAAATTATTCTTCCATTACTCCACCTTACCAACACTTAAAGATACCCACATCTAGCAATCAACCACAAATTTCATTTCCAAGTTTCCAAGTACAAACTTTCTTTATCTGATAGTTTTATTTTTATCTTCCAACTTTTCCTATTTTACTGACCCTGTTCTTTAACCTCAGCAACACAAAATTCCCTTTATACTTCACATAATCCTGATCTCATCCTTTCCAAGCTTCTTCCACTTATTGCCCCCATACCCATTCCAATTTACTCTCTTATCTTCTAACTTATTCTCTTTTGCTTATAAACACACCATCATCATTCATCATCATCATTTCCCTCTTTCTCTCTGTCTGTTTGTTTCCCTCCCCTTGAAACAAAAACAGAAATATTTACTTGATCTGACTACTCATGATAATCATAACACCATATCTTCCTCCCCTTCACAAACTATTAAAGAAGTCAGGTATACTTGCTGACTCTTCCTCCTCTTCTCTTTCTCTCTTCTAGACCTTCAACAATATGACTTATGGTCTTTTTGTAATCCTCATCATTCTTGATGTTTCTGTGGTCTTTGATAGCTGTTTTCCTTCACCTCCTATATACTTTCTTCTATGTTTTAATGATATTGCTCTTTCATGGTTCTTCTATATATATGATTGCTCTTTTTCAGTCTCTTTTGTTATATCTTTATTCTTGTCATACCCATAAATTTTGGGTGCCCCCTCTTATTCTTTTATTCCCCTCTATGCTATCTCATTCAATATTCCCATCACCTCCATTGAGCTTAATTATTATCTCTATGCAGTTGATTGTCAGATCCAGTCAGCCAGCCCAAGTTTCTCCTAAGCTAAATCATATATCACTAAATGTCTTCTAGATATCTGAAATTACATGTTCCATCAGTGTCTCTACATAACATGTCAAAAAAATTATCATCTTTTCTCACAGAACTTCTTTGCTTTTGAATTTCCAAATCATGATTGAGCACATATAGAGTCACATTAATATGTAGAGATGATCTAAAAATTCTGACACCCTTATCACTCTTTTCCCTAAGACCCCAGTGACGTAGGCTCACAACCTGTATCTTCTTTAACTTCCTTTACTCACCCCAAATGTTCAAATTGTTGCCAATTTTATCATTTCTACCTTCACAATGTCTCTCATATAGTTGCACTTCTCTCCATTGACAAAGCCCTCACCCTGTTTCATGGCTCACATCATCTCTTGTTTCAACTATTGCAGCAACCTTCTGGTTTGTCTCTCTCTTTCAAGATTCTCTTCACCATAATCCACACTCCACTCAATTTCAAAAGTGATTTTTATAGACATAGATGTAAACTTCCTTGTTACCCTTCCTTTCACTGAACTTTAGTAGTTACTTATAATGTCTTATAAAGTCCTTTGTAGGAAATTTAAAATCTGAAAGGTTTCTCCTTCTTTACCTCTGACGCTTACCAGATTCAGCTCAAATAACACCTTCTGAAAGAAGGTATTTTCTTCTTTTTTTTTTTTTACAGTTTATCTATGGCTTTATTTATTTATTTATTTTTGGTACTTAAGAAGAGCTTATTGACTGACTGACATCTAATCAAACAATTTACCTGCTTACATTTCTTCAATACACAATTCTCCACAAGGGCTCACCAAGAAGGTCTTTTCATGTGTGACAAGGCAATAGTGACTTTGACCTTGAGATTACCTTCCCTCTGCTATTTCTATAACTTTTATGTGTCTAGTTATGGATATTTTGTCTTCTTCAGAATGAGCTCCTTCAGACAGCCCTGAATCTGCTTTTCTTTGTGCCTGGAACATAGTAAGTACTTAATAAATTCTTATTAACTCATTGAATTGTAATTTTAATTTTTGGCCTGTATTGTTTCTTAAAACCAAGATAGATTTTTTTCAATTAATTTTCTTTTTATTCCTTTATTCATATTTTGGAAAAAGTTACCTGAGCAATACTCATGTTGGCTTAGTTTTAGGAAATTTATAAAATTTTATTACTTTTTAATCTTTTGAAATAGAAATTAGTCAATAGACCATACTTTTCTCTATAGTGAACTTTTTCTTTAACAAGATGACATGACAATGGCTTATTAAATTATGTTTATTGATGACTTTAGATGCATTGAAAACAAAATAGTTAATTATTTGTTTGATTTCTCTTTCTTTTAATTTGAAAAAAGAATCTGAATTTAATAAGCAGCAAATAATATGAGCACTTCCATATGCTAAACAGTATAGAAAATTATAATAGTGCAGTCATATGCAATATGAACACCTTGCTTCCTCTTGCAAGTATACAATAAATTTAACATATTATTTTCCATTCTGTTCTTGTAGTCTTTCTTCTAAAATTCCTCTTCTTTTCTCTGTATTTAAAAGAAAATACTTCAGTTGTCCTCCTTTCTTTTTTTTCCATTTTGAAATCCTATTTATATCATTCGCTTCCCTTTCACTTTTTTTCTAATTTAAAGAAACAATGCAACAACAACAACAAACCTTTTATCATGTGCAATGCCAAATAAAAGAAATCCCCCACTGACTGAAAACAAAAATGCCTTGATTCTGCACTTTGAATTCATCAGCTACAGACAATTTAGCATGTCTTTAGCATATTATTTCATTTGTCCTCTGGAAGTGTGTTTGGTCATTACATTGATCAGAATTTTTATCTTTAAAAGTTTTTATTTCCTATTTGCCAGGTAGTGTTTAATTATATAAATTTGTTCTTTGCATCCATTAACTTTATTCCAAAGCATTCCTACAAGTCTTTCTAGATTTCTCTGAAAACATCTTTAAAAACACCTTTTCTTAAGGAATAATAATATATAGGCCCAAGAAGAAACTCTGGGAATGGGAGAATACCTCAGACAACCAGTTCTGCTTTCAGTTCAGCTCTAACAAGCATCATTTGGGAAAGAAATTCCTATAGAGGAAGGAAGAGAGCTTTGCAAACACACTCTGAAGAGGATGGGCCTTTTCCATCTGACTTGCAGCTAAAACTGTCCATGTACGCTGTGTTTTTTAATAGAATCTGAGTTCTTTAAGAAAAGAGACTCATTTTTCTTATTGTATCTCTAGTACTCTCCACAATGCCTTACCCATTTTAAGGGTCTAAAGAATGCTTCATTTATTTATTCACTTGTTATGTACCATTACATTCGTATACCCTAATTTGTTCACCAACTGATAGACAACATTTTCCAGTTCTTTGCTACAATAAAAATAATTGGTACATTTATTTTTGTACATTTTACAATTTGCCTTTCTCTTTCTGATATAAGCCTACTAGTATTATTGGTGGACCAAAGGGTATGAATATTTTAGTGACTTTTGTAAGGACAGGATTTGTGCAAGGGGGATGGGACAAAAGGAGCCAGAGAAGGAGTGGCTGACAGTTTGTGACAGTTACCAGCAGTTGAGACCAGAGAGAATTCTGGGAGATTCTCTGGAGGGAGAGAGAGGAGAGGTCTTCCAGGAAGACTGGGAGGAGAGAGGAGGAGGATATCCCAACTCAGTTCCAGTCCTGAGGGCTTCCTGAGAATCTTTCTTTGGACACTGAAACCCTGGTTCCCTGGTCAAAGCTTTTCCCTCACATCTCACCCATCAAGACTTCAATCATCAAGTCAGCTAAGTGTTTGGACTCCATTTTGGGAGTGATCTCTAAGTCTCCTTCACCCATTACCCAACCTTGCTGAGAAACGCCCTTTCAGTCAAACCTTACAATTATAGAAAAGGATAGAAATAGAAACAGAAGGAGAAGGGGTGGGAGAAGAAGCTTGGGAGTGGGAACCCCAAAGATTCCCTCCTGAGTGACAGACCCCATAGAATTAGAGAAGAGAGCACCCCCAAATCCCTCTGCTTTTCACCCCTTTTCCTAACCCCTGAATTGCAAATAATGAAAGCCATTCATTAGTCAGATAGCATTCCGGAGTACCTAAAAGACTACAAGGGAGAGGGGAACCACAACTTGGTCTGGTTGCCTCCATCTTGGAGCCAGACTACCTGTTGTGAAGTTGACTAACCTCAGGGGAGAATTATGTGAACCCCACCCTTATTCGGAATCAGATTGGGGTATCACATACCTCATCTTAAAAGGAAACCTTGCCCTCAACTCCTGTGGGGTGGCACAACCACCCAGGTCACCCAGTTTCAGTGTGACACCCCCTTGAAGTCTCCCAGTGTATATTTGGCCCCAGGAGATAGCTGGAAGAGAGACTCACCACATAGACTTTCTCTCTTTCCCTTCTATCAAACATTGGTTACTGGCTCTCATTATTATTATACTTTGTGAGTTTTATTTCAATTCCCAGCAGCAACAACAGTGCAATAATGTGTGTTTTGCAAAGTCCTTCAACAAATGCCACTTTTGCCACTCAGAGGTTTGACATAGAATCTCAGAGGCATTTAAATTCATAAATCTCTAATTATAAGAGATTTGGAGCATTTTTATATATCTATTGAAAAGTTGCATTTAACCCTTTGAAAAAATCCTGTTCATATCTTTTAATTACTTATCCAATGGGAAATGGTTCTTGTTATTATGTATTAGAATTAGTTCATTATATATTTGGTTATCAGACCATTATCAGAGAACCTTTTGCAAAATCCTTTTCCTAATTATCTGATTCCTATAAAATTATAATCATATTATTTTTCTTTGAATGCATTGCTTTTTTTGATGAAAAAATAAACCCTCCTTCCATTTAATTACATTTTTGTCATCTTTTTTGCAAATGTTGCAAAAATGTTTAAATATTATTTATATTATCAATTTTGAGATTTGAGATTTTTTGAGAACATCAAGTTTTGTATGGTTCAATTCAATGGGCTATAGCATTTTTGTTCATTGGGCAATAATCTTACAATTAAATCTCTTCCAATTATATTACTGTGTAGAGATAGTCTAAAACTGTATACTTGTTAGCACCTTTTCCCTGATCACTTTAATTATTATTATTGTGCAAATATAAACAGAATATAGTCTCATAGAATTAAGGACCATTTAAATTTTTTTCCCTTCATTTTAAACCTTGTTACTGGCAAAAATATTCATCACCTCATGGCAAAATACAAGTGGGGATCTTTTTGTATCTTAGTTAGATTGGTCCTCAAACTAGGCTCACTAAGTTACTATAGTGATATTCCAGTATGGGAGAACTTACTAGAACTTATGCTTTACTGGCAGAGTGTTCAAGAACTTAGTATCATCTCCATGCTATAATGAGATATGAAAGTAGGACTTGTGGATGTTTGGTTGGAGTTTTGTAGTAAAATCAGTACCCAAACTGTTGAAAAGTTGTCTTTACTATCATCTGTATAGTTTATTGGGAAGAGTCTAGACTAGAAATCAGGAAACTCAGATGCTAGTAACAGTTGTACCACTTACTTTTTTCTGTGACGTTGGGTAAATAATTGAACTTCTATGAACCCAATAGTCTTTGTCTATAAAGTTACAAGTAATAGTGCTTGCCCCATATTCTTCACAGTGTATATTTGTATGTGAATGTGAATCAGATTAGCACATGCTAAAAATGTAAGGTTGATTATTTTATAGCCTCTTAGTTGTGTTCATATGTGTGACCAATATTTTTTAAAGCATGCGTTGTGGGATCATTTCAGTATCTAAAGTCTGAGGATACTGTCACTTCATGGAGACCTGGGTAGGAGTCACTGGTTGATAGAAAGTGGAATACTTGCCAGATTTTATGATCTCAGCAGGACAGTGTCAAGAAATCAAACTGACAAACAAAATTGAAAAGCTAGCATGTTCTCTAAAACAGTGGTCTCCAAATTATTTTGATCATATTCCCCATGGGTAAAGAAAGTTGTAAGTCCTCCACCTATATGACCAATTATTTTCTCTCTGAGAATTTACCTTTCATACTGCTTTCCCCTTACACTACCTCTAGTACCTACACACATTTACAGTCATAGAACTGTAATCAAAATAATGTTGACACTGTTGTTAGAAAAGATGTGTTGCTCTATTCCCCTAAGGCTTCATTCACCATCACTGTATGTTTCCACAGCTCCTACTGTCCAGACTCCCTTATGTGTTCTCTTCTATAAATTTGAGATTAGGGACAATCTCACTCTTTTTTTTTATACTTATCACTATTGCTTAATGCAATGTTTGGCACATAACAAGTGCTTAATAAATGCTTTTCCTTCATCTATTCATTTAGACATGCCTTCTAAATTATGTGTCCTACTGTTCCAATTTAGTTTGTATAATGCATACTCTAAAAAGGAAATTTGTAAAAGGATGAGATGAACTTGAAATAATATATTTTTATTACTTGCATAATCATTTTTGTTCTCATAACAATAATAATGTTTTAGTGAGAAAGTGTGATTATTAAAAAACTCTTTGTAATGCTGTGAAAGGTAGATCAGACTTGTAAATAATAACTGTTAACAATTATTCAATGAATTAGTTCAAAGTAGCTAGTGATTCAAACTAACTTGTTTAAGATTCTTTATCTAGATATACATGGTACAGGGGCAGCTGAGTGGCTCAGTGGATTGAGATCCAGGTCTAAAGAAGGGAGGTCCTGTGTTCATATCTGGCCTCAGACATTTGCTAGCTGTGAGACCCTGGAAAAGTCCCTTAACCTCATCAACTAGTCCTTACCACTCTTCTGCTTTGGAACCAATACATGGTATTAATTCTAAGATGGAAGGTAAAGGCTTAAAAAATGTATATGGAACAGCAAAGAAAAAGTAGGCAAACCAGTCAGTGAACATAATGTTTTTTTCAAGGAATCATTTTTTTCCTATATGTTTCTCTAAATATAGACATTTGTCATGAACAATGCAAAAACACTGAATTTAATTCAACAAAAATCTTTTGGCAAAACTCCATTCCTATTTCTTTTTTTCACATGATTCTCTTTAATGAACACATTATCATACCTTAATTTTCTATCCTTTTTTCCATACTTTAGTTCCATTTTTGTACAAGGACTAGTAAGGTCAGTTTGGTGAGACTATAATGAAGGAAGAGAAGTGTTATATAATAAGACTATAAATGTAAACTTTAACTTGATTGTGAAGGACTTTAAATGCCACTTCTAGCATTTGTAATTCATTCTAGAATCAATAGGGAGTCTTTGGATTTTGTTGAATAAGGGGAGGTGATGTGCTCAAACCTGTACTTAGGAAAACCTCTTTAGCAGCAATGTGAAGGATGGACTAAAGTGGAGAGATACTTGAGACTGGGAGGCCAATTAGAAGGATATTTCAATAGTGCAAATCAGAGTTGCTTAAGGTCTAAATTAGGATGATGGATGTGTCAGAGGGGACAGATACAAGAGATACTGTGGAATTTGAAACACAATTTTTCAACTGGTTGGGTATTTATTTTGTGAAGGAAAGCGAGGATTTGAAAATGGCATCCAGGTTGTGTACATGAGTCCTGAAATGATGGTGGTGATAAGCTATCCTAAGGGGAATGGATCCCAACCTATTTTCCTACAAACATGGGAGTGATGTCACAGACCCACAAGGTTTTGAAGTGAGTTTTGAAGTGTTGGGGCTGGGGGAACTTCATCCCACAGTGTGCCCCAGGAGTCCCTCCCCCTACTTCCTGGTGTGGGATTGGTCTTAAATGGACCAATCCTGTGCTGGGGAGGGACCACGCCCCCTACTTCCTAGCGCGGGATTGGTCTTCAATTGGACCACTTCCAGGCCTGGGATTGGTCTATATAAGGACCAATCCTGCGCCTAGAAGGGAACTTTGAATCAAACTTGATTCCAAGTTGAGAGAGGTAGTTAATTTCAGCAGGGAGGAAACTTCAGTTGCCTTTTCTTTAATAAAGTTTTAAAAAAAGGATCAAAGAATATAGTCTTTTTTCTTTTAGCATCCTCAGTTGGAAGCCTTCACTTTGGAGACCTTTTCTAGAAGATTATGTTCTATCTCTTGTCTGGTTGTGGTCTGATCTACTTCTGATGGTAGAACAATAATCTCCTAATAAAACAGTCAGGGTTTGGCATGGGATAAAGCACAAACTTGGACCTTCACATAATATCTCTTCTATCCTACTGGAGTATATTCAACAGCACCAAGAATCAGCTACTAACTTCATGTTTTGAAACGGTAAGACAAACCCAGCATGCTTCTTTAGAATGCCGTTGACTCTCTAGAACAAAAGTGACAGATGCTGCCAATTTGTTCTGGTAAGCCAGGGATGCTGAGCATTTCTACCTCAGCGTGACATCTAAGTAACTGTTGGATCTTATCATTTAAATAAGGCAAATACAAGAAAATTAGACATAAACAAGGCTATCAGAATGCACTGGACTTCGGTGGCAAAAAGAAGGGGGCACTCGGAGCCCTCTCTATGGGCACACACACTCTCACCCCAGCATAGATCTCACAAAAGTTCTTTTCTAGAAAGCCAGAGGGACGCAGTGCCAGGCTGCTCTGTTCCCCCTCTCCACAAGTGCCTGAGGACATTTCTCACATCACCCATCACACATACCTCTAAAAGGCTCTCCATCATGGCACTAAGGCAGTAAATGCAGCAAATCCAGCAAATTTAATTCAGAAAATATTCATGAAATACTTTCATTTGCAAAGCACTGTACTAGACCTTTGGGATACAAAAACAACAATTCCCTGCCTTCAGAAAGATTGCAATGCCCACTGGGGAATGAGCAGAGGTGGAGTGGGGTATCCATAGTGGTGTACGATCACAAGGACACACATAAATAAAATAAAAGCTAATTTCAAGAGAGACAAAATATTAACAAACTCAAAGGTCACTTTGTGAATATCAAAGCAACACACAGTAGCATAAAGTATTAAATGGTGGGGTCTGCTTATTTGTCTTGTTTTGAGTAAAGGCACTTTAAAAGTCTTTAAACAGGGGGTGGCTGGGTAGCTCAGTGGAGTGAGAGTCAGGCCTAGAGACAGGAGGTCCTAGGTTCAAACCCGGCCTCAGCCACTTCCCAGCTGTGTGACTCTGGGCAAGTCACTTGACCCCCATTGCCCACCCTTACCACTCTTCCACCTATGAGACAATACACCAAAGTACAAGGGTTAAAAAAACAAAAACAAACAAAAAGTCTTTAAACAAACAGTTAAGATGTTGAAGGTCAAAATTTTACACTTTAGAGTTCTTTCCCATTTTGTAGTGCCAAGAGACTTTATCCAAGACTTAGCTCAAATTTAAGTACTGGGCCAAGTCTGTATTAATTCTCTACATCTGTTTTGCATATATTGATATACTGTGTAAGTATGCTGTCTCCCTAAGCTAGATTATCAAGTCCTTGATCTTAGGGATTGTTATACTATTTTTGAGGGGGGCAGTATTGACTTTCTAGTGCCTAGCACAATGCTTGGTATCTATAACTGTTTAAAAAATGCTTTTTGGTTGATGTATGATTTGGGCTATAAAAATTATAAATCAAGAAAGTCAACAGGAAAATCTCCAATATTATAACAAATGCTTTCATACAAGTCATACAAAACATTTATAATGCTAATAGAGATTATATAGGCTACACATTCGAAATTCCCAACAAATGCATTCTGTCTCTTTTGCAGTCAGTCTCTCAAATATATATACTCAGCCTGTTTGATGCTTCATTGTTTTTAATTGAAAGAAGACTGATGACTGGTATGGTGAATATCCTAAACCTATATCATTACCAGCAGCATTTTGACTATTTAGTATAATGGAACTTACAGTATCAATTCTAAGATAGAAAGTAAAAGGTTTTTTAAAAAGCTAGACAGAGAATATACACTCCTTCACTCATTCAGCCAGTACTGAGTTCCTACTATTTATAATGCTTTGTGAGGAATAGAAAAATCATACAAAGAGAAGTTGCCTACCTTCAGAAAGCACTATCTACTGAGAGATTATATATATGTATATACATATATATATCACTGAAGTTTTGTATGAGTTAAGTGAAATAGAAAAGGGAAAGGAAAGAAGACAGAAGATCTGAGTGCAGGAAGAGATTATTACTTCCTGCTGCTTGGAATGATGAGAAAAGACTTCCTGAAGGAAGCAATTTTAAAGTAGTATATCCATAAGCATAACATGAGATTGTCCAATTTAAACCAAAGGGCGTAAGTTTTAACAGAATAATATATATTTTTCAAATTTCCTATTTCCTAACTTGTGGAAAGACCAATAATTCCTAATCACCCAATATCACCAGAATCCATTACCATCACTATGAAGTAGAAAATCATTCAAAATGCGCATCATTTCAGAAGCAGGTTAATAAATTGACAAATAAACAAATACAATAAAACACCCCAAGCTGCTAGGGGGTTAAAAACAGCCCATCTGGCAATGATGCTTTTATCCTATAATGAAAACAAACTGTACACTCTTCTAAAGGAAACACATTTAAGTGATTGATGCACATATAAATGCAATTTGTCTCTTAAGAGCTATTTAACCACCAACTAAATAAAAACCTGTTCAGACTTCAAGGACTTCTGTCTGGAAAGTATGTTTGGTGTGCCTATTAGCTTATATGATAGATTTTCAAAGATTTTAAAGGTTACTCTTAACTGGTTTATGAAGAAAACAATGAAGATTATACATTTTGCATGTATACATAATTTGACTATAAAATATTAATTCAAATTTAAAATAATGAATCTCACAGATTGACTTAATTCTCATGTGTATGCGTGTATGTGTGTATTGGTCTTACTGAATGCCTTTAGGCCATTAAGACATAGGTTATACAACTGAATTAGCATTATCATTTTTTTTCTAGTACTGCCTTACTCATTGTGAAAGACTTTTTAAGCATGTTAACTTCATCTCAGCTATTATCACCATTTTTATAAATTCAGAATTAGTGAACCCATAATTAATGGAGTTTTATTATATTTTCCAAGCCCAATGTGAAGTTCACAAAGACATTGACTAGTTATATAGTTCAAATTTGAACATTTAAAATGAAGTCTTCATTTTAAATATGTAATTTATGGGGAAAAGCTCTCTTCTTGGCCAAGTATGTGGCTATATACAATGCAAATTCTGTAAGGTCTCAGTGCTAAAATTTCTCCCTTTTTCCTCTTATATTATGGCTGGAATTATATTTCTTCTTAAAGTAGAGTCCTGTTAAATTAGAATTCTATCTAGAATGTCATGTTTTTAAATGGGGCAAGAGGAGGAGTGATTTTTTGCAGCACCAGATCAATTTTAAAAATTCCTCAATGGACAATATTAAAGAAATTGGACCTTTGTTGGAAGTAGTACTTATGAACCCTGGCCTTTTACTGATAAAAAAAAGAAAGTGTCTGATTTGTCCTCAGTGATTGGGATATGGTTGATGACTTAAGAGTTGGCGGGATGGACTCTGGCCAGAGAAGGTGCCACCTCAAAGGTCTATAAAAGTAAACTGAATCATTCCATCCTTTTCTACCCTTTTTCTTGTCCCTTGGTACTTCCATACTTCTGTGTACTTTCAAAATGGAGTCATGAATCAGAGGAAATTTCTTCTTCACAAATTCATCTGCCTTTAGGAACCAAAAGCAGCAATTCTCAGAATGTATACACTACATGGAAACAAGTATGGGTTTATTCAAGTGAATCTAATTGGACAGTTTCTGGACATTCCAAAACTGAATGCTTTCTTCTGCTTACATGTTTCTTATAGAATGCATTTCAATAGCCTAAGCCAGTGATGGTGAACCTTTTAGAGACCAAATGCTCAAACTGCAACCCTCACACTGCATATGAGCCCCTCCTGCCCTGATCCCAGAGAGGGGAGGGAGGAAGCACCCCTATTGGGCTGCTTGGTAGAGAGAAGGGACATGTGAGAAATATCCTCAGGCACGTGAGAAGAGGGGGAGGATAGCAGCTCCCTCCAGCATGTGCTGGCACAAGTACCATAGGTTCACCAACATGAGTCTAGAGTGAATAATCCTGAATTTTGAGAATTAATGAATTCAAGAGTCAGTAGGCATCTTTGTGTGTGTGTGTGTGTGTGTGTGTGTGTGTGTGTGTGTGTGTGTGTGTTTTATTTTAAACCCTTAACTTCTGTGTATTGACTTATAGGTGGAAGAGTGGTAAGGGTGGGCAAGGGGGGTCAAGTGACTTGCCCAGGGTCACACAGCTGGGAATAGGCATCTTTTTAGAAGAAGACTCCCTTAACAACCACTTTATAGGAGGAAAAGATGAAGCATTAAAGCCATGCCATGAGGTATTATCTGGCTAAGAGTTAATGATATTGTTGTGAGAACTTTTAATGGTAAATATGGAAATGGAATAGAAACTATTAGTTTACCAATCCCTCAGTGAGTGTGTTTGTTCATATATATACATGAATCTTTGTGAAAGATGTCTTAAAGCTAATATCTACATTATATATGGCATATCATTATGGGAGAGGGCCTTGCTATCTACATTTTGGGAGATCTAGACAGGAAATTTATCTAAACTGTTTTTGGGGTATGATTTTCCTAAAAGATCAAGGAATCCAGGTGAGATCCTAAGCAAAAAAAATTTAATTTACTATTCTGTGATCAGGCCCCTAGTCCAGGTTTGTATTTAATTATTACAAGGCAAAAGCTCATTCAGTATTTCTAGATGATGGCAAAGTTGTTACCAGACATACATGTTTTAGTGTTAATAAAGAAACTTATTATAGGTTGTGGGAACAGTTAGCAAGAGAGCTCTGTGCCTAAGATGAAGAAGTGCTATCTAGAAAGGAGAAGGATATAGAGCACAGAGAATGGGAACCTTAGGAACACTTAATTTATTAAATAGTTTTGTCTAAGTTTAGTTCCAGAGAAGTGAGAAGTTCAGTGGGGAAGGAGAAAGACAAGGATTCCTCTCGGCAGATTTTTTACCTTTGGTTGCTTTATGTAGAGGAAAAGTTCTTATACCAGCTAACCTACATTCTCGTCCTGTGTCTACGTCTGACTTTCTCTACTTCTATATCATGTCCTGACACGGATATCTTCTTGTCCTTCCTTCATCATTGTAGCTTTCTTTTCTATTAAAAAGAAATTTCTTTGAGGGCTGAAACTGCCTTTCTTTTTGCTTGTGTTTGTATTGCTAGCCCTTAGCACAGTTCCTAGCACATAAGTGCTTAATAAATGCTTTTTGCCACTCCTTGCCTTATTTCATTTCTGAACAAGTTCAATATCTTAGACAAGTAGGATAAAAGACAATTCCATTTGGAATTATGAGAATCAACCTTATAAGCCTAATTCAGTAAATTTGTGGCTGGGTAGACTTTGGTGAGTCACTCAATATCAATTTCCTCTTGTATAAAATGGAGAGACTAATAGACTTATGTCATATTTAATTTTAAAATAATTTTTGTTATTGTTAGTGATATTACCATTATATTTTGGTTATATAATTTGGTTATTATTGGTCTTTCTTTTTAGAGACATAGCCTCCTTGCATATTATTATATCATATTATGCTCTACTACCATATATATCATACCATACCATACCAGGTCCTGCCATATATCCCCCAAGAGTTACCTCTAGTCAGGTAGGCCCTAGCATACTTGTTAAGTGTGGCTGGGCAGTCTCCAGGGTGGCATAATATCTGATCCAGAGCACTCTTTCTTATCTCATGCATCAGTAGTTTCAAATTAATTTGATTTTAAAGCTGCACACCTACAGATGATAGGAGATGCAATATGAATATGAAATGTCCTCCCAGGCTTGGTGCTATAGTTATTTCTTTGATAAGGAGAGTAGAAGTAATTTTATTTAATTTTTTTTTTTGGCTTTTTTCCTTTTCTTTTTTTTCAGTGAATTTGTAAAAGAATGTTCAAATATGACAAAAATTTAGGTCAACCAATAACATCTTTAGGTAATTCATGTTTTTCAAAAACAAAGTGATAATAAAGAAGAGCATACACAAGTAAAGGTAATTGTGTGTGCAATTTCCATAAATTGAGATGAGAAAGATGATAAGTAGACAGATAGGCAGACAGCTAGGTAGATAGTGTCAACTTTGTTTTATAAAAACCAAAATTGACCCTTGATGAAGATAATTTATCTTCAAGAAACTCCCAGCTGGACCCTTGTCCCAGCAGGAACAGAACACCCTCAAACACTCATCTATCACCTTAGATAGGATAAACAGATACAATCAAATCTTAAGTACCTTTGTTTTCTTAGTTTCTTTTATCTTATCTAAGCAGCTCCCAGACACCCTAGCCTCTGCCTGTACTTCTTTCCCAAGCCTTTACTTCCTAAAGTATATGTAGAACCCCAGGTTTTTAGTTCAGTAGAAATCTACATTATTAGTCTTTCCTAAGACAGTACTTCCAGAGTGGAGACTCTGTGGGGTGACTTTGTGCATTGTCTCCCTCATCCTAATTAAACACAATTCTAATAAAACTACTCTGGTAGTTATGAGTTATTTTTCAAGGTGATCATAGATAGAAAAAACATAGATAGGCAGACAGACAGACAGACAGGCAGACAGACAGATAGACAGATAGATAGATAGATAGACAGATAGATAGATAGATAGATATAAATAAGACAAGATGCCAATTAAACTTATTTAGGTGTCTGAATCCCTAGGCATATTATTCCAGAAGCAAATGAATATTTTTTGTCTTTGCATTTCACTTTGATTCATTACTTTAGTTTTTGGTTTTTTTCCTTCTAGTTCATGTACTTTTAGATTTCCCAGGACTCTCTTCTATTATAGTAAGAAATGAACAAAAGGGCAAGGAAATGAAGCAGAAGTTTGGCATAAGGTGGGAGGGAACCCTCAACAACCATATTTCAATCACACATACTCAGCCAGGTAACAGCCTATGTTTATGGAGAGCAAGTTTCCAAATAGAAATGAGGAATGATTTTGGAGAACTGTAATATTGCCCTCAGGCAGCACACCTTTCCATCAAGAATGAAAAATGTCAAAAGAAATAGGCAATCTATTGTTGCTCTTCAGTCTATTTTATAATATGCAGTAGCTTTGCTGATGTTAATACTGAGTCAAAAAATTCTTTCAGGAAAGAATTATCTTTCTCATAAATCAAGAAACTTATTTCACAAAATAAAAGCAGGAAAGAAATGCCTTTTTTCTTCCCCCAGCTACTCAGTAGTGTGGAGTTTTAAGATGCAAGGATAGAACAATGCAAGTGTTTCTTCTCTATCTCTCACCAAACAGGAATGCTTTATTGAAACATTAGCATATAAGGTTTAAAGAATTTATCTGCCTCTCAAAGGCCTCTGTAAGCTTCCTAACTTAGTGTTGTTGCTTCAAAAAGAATCCACTCTGTGGCATTAACTTAGGTGACACTTTTCTTTTCAATGAAACCTTCTAAGGATTTCAAAAGGACCTCGAAAAGCAATTGAAATTGAAAAGTAATTTTGCTGTTGTTGTAAGAATACATCAAAAAGGTTTATAGGTGCAATAAATGTAGTGTTAGTTACAGGAAGATTATAAAAATTGCCGCTTAGGGTTCCAAGGACACAAAGGACCTTGAGTAATACAAAAAAATAATTATCTCAATAGTGGTCATTGACCTTGGCTTTAATAAATATTTTTTTGTTTTACTCCACAATGAACTGAAGAAAATTGGGTGCAGAACTCAAATTGTTACGTGAGCCTATCATCGAATGGTCATGAGATCATAGATTTAGAGCATGAAGGGAAACTGGAGATCAGTTATTCCAACTTACTCATTTTATAAACAATGAAATTGAATATCAGAAAGGTTAAGTGACTTGCTCAAAGTCACTTAAGAAGTGGCAGAGTTGGTATTTCAAAGGCACAGAACCATAGAAATTTAGGGTTGCAAATTATTGAAATAGTGATCTAGTCTATGCTCAAATATATTCCTTTCTAAAACTTTTCCAATAGATGCTTATCTAACATCTTTTTGAAGACATGCAAGGGGTAAAACAACCAATCACCATCTGATGTAGCCCATTCTACTTTTGAACTTTCATTATTGTGTAAATTTGCTTCTTTGCAATTTTCATCCATTGATCCTGGTTCTTTCTTAAGGGATGAAACAGAACAAGCCCAATCTCTCTTCCATATGACATCTCTTCAAATAATTGAACTGGGTTATTTTTTTCTCTATTCCCTATCCACCCAAATCTTTCCCAGAATGGACATCCTCAATTCCTTCAAATGATTCTCATAAAGCATTATCCTTCATCCTGATTACCCTTTACTCAATATTTTCTACACTATCAATATCCTTTTTAAACTATACTATCCATAAGTTAAAATATATATATATATATATATA
>NC_058130.1:259438311-259479547 GCF_016433145.1 Gracilinanus agilis
TGTGTGTGTGTGTGTGTGTGTGTGTGTGTGTGTGTGTATAGTAGTAGCCTAGAGTTGGGAGATTCTGAGTTCAAAACTGACCTCAGACACTTCCTAGCTATGTGACCCTGGGCAAGTCACTTAACACCCATTGCCTAGCCCTTACTGCCCTTCTGCCTTAGAACCAAAACACAGTATTGATTCTAAGACAGAAAGTAATGGTTAAAAAAATACATATATTACCACCTAAATAACAAGAACAACAAAACACTTAAACAATGTCACTTAAATAACATCTCCAAAGCAGCAAGCTATTCTTTTTTTAAAAAATATTTTATTTTTCCCTATTAATACATAAAAGCAATTTTAACAACATTAAAATTTTTTGAGTTCTAAATCTTCCCACTCTCACTTTCTCTCCTCCCTCCTCCCTAAAATAGCAATATAATATACATTTTATATCTGCATTTATGTAAAACATTTTTCCATATTAGTCATTTTATGGAAGAAATATCAAATAAAAGCTTAAGAAAGAAAATAAAATATAGTATACTTTGGTCTGAATTCAGATTCCATCAGTTCTTTCTCCAGAGGTGGATGATGTTAGTAGAATGGCAGAGATCAGAGGACAGGTAGGTGAAATATGCCCCCATATATTTATATAGAGGTGATCTCCAAGTCAGGGTCAATAACAAACACCTTTATTTCATGTTAGATACTCTCTTCATGCTACTCTCCAGATCCCTTGTCATTAGGAAACTATTAGCTGTTCAGTTTATAGCTCAATTCCCCCTGGTAACTTGTCTGTGAACTTTTCTTGATTTCTTCCATGTCTCTGGTGTCTAGAACTTTGTCCTCTCTTTATCCTAGAGATGTGGTAAAAAAAAAATATCATCAATTTGTCTAAACCAGTGAGAACTAGAAAATCTCTGGAGCACAGCTTCTTAGATTTTTATGTAATGGATTTCTTTTGTATTCTTTTTTGAATGATGTTTTTAAATGAAAAAAGTAAAATACACATGATTACAAAGAAAACTAGTTGTACTGAAATAATATAATATACATGCACATGTATAAATATATATTTAGATATATATGTGTGTACATATATGTATACACACATTTTATACATAGACAGACATAGATGTGTTTATAGTTGTAATATATATAATACATAGCTAAAGTGTTTTTTTTCAAGAGAACCGTGAATGGATATGTTCTGATGCAATGAGATATTTAATGAAAACAGCAGAAGGGTTGCTCCCTCTTTAATCTAAAAAAATGAAATACAAACATGTACATATATATTTACATATACTATAATGATTAAAATATTTCAGAAACTGCTTTTGGGGTTAACATATAAATTTATTCATTAGGCTACCATATATTCAATAAATGTATAGGTCAGTGGGTTCTCTTAATAACTAAACACCAGCATGTTCCTTCACAAAGTTCTATAAATAGTTTGGGAGTTCATTTTTCAGTTCCTTCCTTGGTCATCACAAGGCATCTCTAAAAGGTAAATAGTTAATGTGGAGGTGGATTTAGACTCAACTCCTCCCTCTTTACTTTGTCACAAAGTAGGTGGGTATTTGCCTAAATAAAGGAGATTTCCACAAGTGCTTTCACCAATCATGTGAATCATATTTTTAAATGGATCAAAGTTATGGTGGCTAACTGATTCTACTTTTAATTCTTTCAAGTCTTATCAAAAGACGAAAGATCTCAGCCCAGTCTGATAGCTATTGTGGGTGTGGAGATAGGAGAGGTGTATCCTATTTGGATTCAACCTGACCTTGGGAGGCTAATGAGGAAATTAATATTGAATTTTATTATTTATTAGTGATGTTTCCATGTGGAATATTACTAATAAATAATATAATTCAATATTCATTTCCCTCATTCCCCCCTCTGATTCATTGGGAGTGATGGTCTCACCAAGAAATCATTCCAGATATTATATCATTAGATTTCAGAAAACATAAGAATCTGAAAGTAATGTACATTTCATTGAAAGTCTAACTCTGATGCTTGTGTGTTTCTCAACAAGATGTTAAAAAAATGAGGAACAGATTCATTGACAGTGGCATCAAGAGGACAGTCTCTTTTGGCATATGAGTCTTATAAACAAAATAATGGCACATGGGGAAGACCTGGAAGAGATAGGTGATCTAACCCCAATGGCTTGGTCAATAATATCCAAAGACTGAGTATCATGATGCAGCCATCTGATTTCTGAGGACCTCTATTCCTGTCATCTTCCCCTTCTTAGTCCTTCTGTAATCATACTGCACTTCAGAACAATTTTTCCAGCAGATATGTTTTCCTGGTCCATACTGCTATTAACATTTTTCCCTAAAATTGCTTGGAAAATAGATCTTAATACAATTTAATAGTCACTGAAGTTTTGCATTGCAAAGAGCTAACCCAAACTTTAGGATTCTAATATCATTCATTAATATAAAGGACATCCAATTATGAATCTCTGCACTAAAATATTTGCATATTCTACAATTCTTGCTCTTCTCTACATCTATCTGAACAAGGAACTTGCTTTGGAAAATTGCAAGTAATAGACTAAAAGGAAATTCAAAATAATCTATAATGAATTTAGGGTTTAGATTCTCTAGTTTAAAAATTAAACTGATATATCTGATTTCTATAATTTTCAATGATACTTTTTGCAAACTTGTGGCTTCTAGGCCTAAACTTGATGGCTACATAAATGAATTTAACCAAAAGATGTTTTACCTTCTTATTTTAATAAAAGACTTAAAAAAACAAGTTGGTAAATTATTTTAACATTTTATAAAAATAAGTTATTAGTATCCAGGTACCAACTAAGCTCAAATAAACTAGTTAAATCCATATAGACCATTGCTCTTAGATTTTTCAAACTTTTGTGTAATCTGCTTACATTGTAGATATGTCTTACACAAATGTTGGTCATGCACCAAAAAAACAAGTCTTAAGTAGAAATAGAGCTAAAAAAAGATAGGCCATAAATATTTTTTTCTCAAAGATATTTTTTACTAATTGTACAAAATTATTTTAATTATTTTTAATTATTTTTAAATATTTAAATATTAAATAAAATTTAAATATTTAAAATATTTGAATCATTTTCATAGAAAAGAAAAATATTTCTAATGTAACCTTGTTAAATGGTTATATACTTGTTTTATACATTCAATTCTCTAATTGTCTAAATATCCTTCTTATACCACGCTGAAATATTTGAAGGACTTTAAGTAGTTTATGATTGATAACCAGTCCAAATTCTTATCTATTTAATTGTGTTTAGGTTATTAAAAGAATCATAATTTCAGACTGAATAACTTTGACTTTAAAAACTAATAACTGTGTTTCAGCTTTAGTCCTTTGGATAAAGATTTAATATGCTAGTTATATATTTTGCCGATCAATTGCCTTGATTAATAGCAATTTGCTTTGTGAGAAAAAATCAGGGGTAAAATAAAAATATCAATAAAATTGGTTCTTCACATCTAAGGGCACAGAATAGCTCAATACATGTTTGACTTTGTTTTATAAGAAATAGCTTTGTTTGACTTCAGGTAAGAGTCATAGTTAAGTTCCAAACAAAGTACGACTTCTATTTCTAGGGTGTCAAAACCAGATTCAGTATTTAATTAGGTTGGAAGCATCCCTGTTCAAAAGGAAGCATCATAATGAGGAAATTGAGTCAAAGGAATCCTACCTTTACCTTTGCCAAATCATTCCCTCAACTTTTCCCAGAGGCAGTCCTCAGTCTCCAGGAGCACATTGCATTTCTCCTTGATGAAGGAGAAGTGGTTTTATGGAGCATTGGATTTATATCTAAAATCAAAACTTAGAATAGCAGCATATTGAAGTCACAAAAAACAACCTCAAAAGCAAAATTTTCATCATTTATAGCTCAGAATGATATCATTACTATTTTTTGTCATGTCAATAAAAATCAGGTTGCTACTGATTTGTCATGAGAATAATTATAATCTAAATTTACATAGTAAGAGTCAGGCCTAGAGATGGGAGGTCCTAGGTTTAAAACTGGCCTCAGATATTTCCTAGCAGTATGACTCTGGGCAAGTCACTTAACCCCATTATCTAGCCCTTAATATTCTTCTGTCTTAGAACCAATACACAGTATTCATTCTAAGATGGAAGGAAAGGGTTTAAAAAATAAATAAAATTACATGATTTTCCAGACTATCTTAAATGAAACTCACTTACATGTAAAATTAATTTATAGAGTTCTCTACTGTCATGGAAAAAAATTCTAGGTGTTTCCAACTTTAGTATCACAGAGTTTCTTAAGATTAACATAAACATCTAATAAGATCTGATAGCATAAGCCTAACAAACCTCACAAAGATGCAAAAGGAATTTACTATGTCCTTTTTATCCAACAGAAAATCATTAGGCATCATGCATTTAAAACGTGAAACATGCTTAAGCATGTGACAGTAATTAAATTGGAAAATATTTCTAAGTTTCCTTTGACATTTTATTAAGCATCTTACTAAAAATTCCAGGCTTTCTGTCCTATAGAATCTTCTCAAGAAGTTATAGCCAAAATATACAAGCAAAACCTAAGAGCCAATCAAAAGACATCATTGAAGAGTAAGAAAAGAATCACCAAAGATATAACATAAATAAAATTAACATATAAAGTAAAATAAATGATGTTATACAAGAAACTAATTTAAAAATAAAGCATACTCATTAACAACACTCAGTTTGAATTCCAAAGGATCTGACTTTTTTTTCAGACTATAAGGAAAAATAAAATATAAATAAATAAACACATTATGATTAAGTAAAAATTGAAAATGATACATTTTTGAGCTTCATGCTCATTAAAGGACAAAAATGATTACATATAAGAAATCCAAATATTAATATAGTTGAACTCATATGTTGATGAAAGAATTAGATAATTACAAAAATATTTTGAAAGAAGTTAGGAAATATTTTGTGAAAGTTCCAGAAGTTATCTGGTCCTTAGATAAACTAATTATTTTTATTGATATAAGTGAAATAAGGGTCTGGTCTAGACCAATGATTTATTCCATGTTGAGAATGCCTGTTATGGAAACTATCTCCTTCTATGCAGGTTAGCATTTCCTTTGTAACTGATAATCTAAAGCAGTGGTTCCCAAACTTTTTTGGCCTACTTCTTCCTTTCCAGAAAAATATTACTTAGCTCCCTGGAAACTAATTTTTTTTAAATTTTAATAGCAATTAATAGGAAAGATAAATGCACCTGTGGCCATCACTGCTCTCCTGGATTGCTGCAGTACCCACCAGGGGGCGGTAGCGCCCACATTGGGAATCACTGGTCTAAAGGAATTGCCTGGAGCTCAGTGAAGTTATGTTGCTCTTCTACAGTCACACAGTGTATGTCTGAAGTCACTTGAACAACAGTTTCTCAACTTCAAGGCTAGCTCTCTATTTATCGTATGATTTTTCCTCTCCACGATAGACAGAAAGACATTATTAAAGAATAAAAAAGTTCAATCTGCTAAAAATATTTAAAAATATTAAAAAAATTAACCATTAAAGGGAAAATAAAAATAATATTAATGTCTAAAAATTGGAAAACAAAATATTGGAAGGACTGCCAAGGCCAAAGGAAATGAAAATTCAATGACTTTAGTAAAATTATCCCTATACACAGTTCTTAGAGTACTGAAGTCTTTCTATAAAATATATGGTTCTCCTGGGTCTTAGTTGGTTTACATTCAAATTGCATTTTTCCCTTCCAGGCACATTCATTGAATGATCATATACTAAATAAACTGTGATAAAGTATAAATTGTATTGAATAGTATTTTCAAAACATAAGCTTTTATGACTAATGATTTATAGTAATTTCATTTAGAAAAGAAGTGAATCAAAGATATAAGCATATTTTTATTTTGCATGTTTTGAGGAAATTCTGAAATGCTTCTTATTAAAGAAGCTAGATATAAATCAGTATATTTCTTCCACTCCTCACGAAAAAATTAATAACACATTTTAGTAAGCTTCAAGAAGAATATAGGAAAATTTATTGAATTCAAATTATATTTTCACATTTCATCTCCAAAATTACCCAAAAATGTTTTAGTTAAGAAGAGAAGGTGTTGTGAAATTGAAATATTTAAATTGAGAAAGTCTGTTAGTTTGTGAAAGGATTTTAAAAAACCCTACAGTTTAATTGGCAAGTATATCAAAAGTTAATAATAAAAGTTGCTAAGTAAAAGAGTACAGGCATTATTAAAATTCATTAACTAAAGGAACTAGCTTTGCAGAAAGGCAATTTTATTTTCAGGACTTTAAGAAACTCAAAAAGGAAAATGTTGACTATAGCTAAGCCAGTGAAAATTGACTAATCAGATGAAGTGGAACAAAATACCTATCCTAATTCTCAAGTCTCTGACAAGCAATCTGAAAAAGGTGGTACCTTGGAGGCATCTGAAATCAATTTATTTCCACTACGAGGCAGATTTCTACCCTAGTAGTGACATATTTATTGAAAGTGACAGAAAAAAACTTTCCTTCTCTACTTTTAGGTATCAAGTATGTGCTGTTAAGAAGTTGTTGGTTTTTTTTTTTTTTTAACCAGGAAATTGGGACAGTCACCATAAATTAAAAAATTCAATTCTTCAAATTTATTCCTTTATGTAACTGGAACATATGAAGGAATGAACTGAATTGGCCATTCAACTACATTTCCCATGATGCCTAAGCCTAGATGGCTTTCATTCATTTTGAGAACAACCTGATAAATTTAACATGAAGCGAAGCAAGTGCATGGAGCAAGCAAGGTTGATTGTATCTATAGAGCAATTTCTAATTTGAAGGGTAAAGTGAAATTCTTGTGCTTCATTCCTGTCTATTGCAGTCATTTCAGCATGTCCTGAAAATACCACCTTTCTCTCTGCAAGACATTAATTAGAGGAATTTCCTTTGTTGGGAGATACTTAGGAAGAAAACCTAATGAGACTTCAAAAGTTTGCCAAATTTAAATATTTCTGTCTCTGTCTCTGTCTGTCGTTGTCTCTGTCTGTCTGTCCATCTGTCTGTCTGTCTCTCTCTCTCTCTCTCTTTCTCTCTCCCTGCCTCTATAGGATACCTTGGTTACTATTACATTGACTTGAAAAAAATAAGAATTTCATTTTATTATTGAATTGGTAATTTAAGGATCTTTCCCCTCACCACAAATCTTTTGCTTAGAATGTAATCTTTCATGATTTATAACTCTGTAGAACTTCTTGAAATCTAATATTCTTCCTGAAGTTTTAAACATACATGGAAATGAACTAGAAATTTAGCTTATTTCTTTGAACTTTAGCCTTATACTTTCCATTTCTCTATCAAACCAAAAGCATGCACACTATATATATATGTAAAAATACATACATATATAAATGTATATACATACACATATATGTGCATGCATATATTTAATATGCATACACATATACATAAACCTAAAATATGGTTGTATAATTCACAACATGGCATCATAATGTACAAAATGAAAATGTATTCCAAAATAAATATAAATAAATATTAATCCATTTTGTTGTTACCTCCCATACAGATTTGCCAAATACTTATGAAAGGGACAGAATAAACACATTGTTATTCAACACAACTATATCACACAGTTTTATGTGTAGGAAAGTCATTCTAATGAAATTAATTTCAGAGAATCATATAATCATAGATCATTCACTTTAAAATTGAAAAGGAACTTAATGATCATTAAGCCAAATGCTCTCATTTTGGAACAGGAAAAATCAAGTTGGCAGAATAAGGTAGGAAATCTTTGAATCCTGAAATTCATCTAAAAATAACTATTAAAAATATCTCATAATAAAGTCTGGAGCCACAGAATCAACAAAAGAAAACCAAAGTCAGGAAGAATATTAGATCTCAGGAAATTTTATAAAAATGTAAACCTTAAAACAATTTTTTAAATTGAAGATAGTTTTGAAGTTTGGCAGAAAAGATCTTTCCCACTGAATCTAAGAGGCAAATGCAATCTAATGCAGGTGACATCTGAGCAAGCCAACGGTAGACTTCACTCCAACAACCAATAACAAGGCTCCCACACCTTGCACCAAGACAGCCCAGGCCCTGACAGAGCCCTGGAACCAGTCACCTGCCTGTGTCCATGTGTTCCATAGACACCCACAGACCCACTAATACTCAGGTCCAAGAAGCTCTGGTGAAGTCTTTAAGCCAGCTCAGTCCTATATCATTAGCCTGATAAGTATGAAACAGTGAGTCTTCCACAGGAGGAGTAGAGCCTAATTTTAGCATAAAGGTAAAAGTCATAAAATAGACTGGAAAAAATGAGCAAAAAGAGACAAACAAATAATGCACAGAAAACAATTTGACCATAAAGAGTTATTATGGTGTCAGGGTAGATGAATACACATAACCAGAAGAGGACAAAAAGATTTTTTAAAAAAAGAGAGACTACACATGAAGACTCAGAGAAAATTGTGAATCAGTCTCAGGCTCAAAAAAATACTGGAAAAGCTCAGAAAGTATTTTTAAAACCAAATAAGGACGTTATAAGAAAAAAATGGGAAAAGAAATTAGAGTAATGTAATATAATCATGAAAAAAAGAGTCAATATTTTTGTAAAGACATAAAAATGGAAAAAAAAATGTGCAAATATTCACTAAAGAAAAGAACTCCCTCAAAAATATAATTGAAAAAAAAAGAAGAGGAGATACAAAAGCTCCATGAAAAAAATAATTCCTTAATAATTCGAATTGGACAAATGGAAGCCTAAGGACTCGATGAAACATGAAGAAACAATAAAACAAAATTAAAAGAAAAAAAATATAAGAAAATGTTAAATAACTCATTGAGAACCCAACCAACATAGAAAACAGACCCAGAAAAGGTACTTGAAAAATTATTCAATAACAACTTGAAGACCATGATTAAAAAAAAGCCTGATCATATACAAGAAATTATCAAGGAAAGTACTCTGACATTCCTGAACAGGAAGATAAATTACAAATTAGAAGGCTCCATCAAATACATTCAGAAAAAGGTTCCAAAATGATAACTCCCAGGAATATTATAAGGAAATTACAGAGCTTACAGACCAAGAAGAAAATATTGCAAGCAGCCTAAAAGAAACAATTGAAATGTTATTGGACCACAGTCAGGATTTGAAGGTTTGGAATATGTTATTCTGGAAAGCAAAAGAATTAGGATTATAGTCAAGAATGACATACTCAGCAAAATTGAATATAATCCTTTAATGTTAAAAATGCATATTTAATGGAACTAAGGACTTTCAAACATTCTTGAAGAAAAGGCCAGAGTAGAATAGAAACATTAATTTTCAAATATAAAACTTAAGATAAACATAAAATGTAAACAAAGGAGAAAGAAAGCTTATGTGAATCTATAAGATTAAATTGTTTACATTCCTATATGGGAAAACAATATTTGTTATTAGGGCAGTTATAGGGAGTACACATAGACAAAAGGCATGGGATTGACCAAGATGAGATGATATCCAAAACAAGATTAAAAGACAAGTGGGAAAGTGGATTGCATTGGAAGAAGAATTGAAGGGAGAGGTAGAATATACAAAGAAGATGCTAAAGAGCTACTGCCTTGGAAGTGAAGATGGTGGGTTCAGGGAGCAGATAATTCTCAAACCTTACCGTTGTCAGAATTGGTTCAAAGAGAAAAGAATTTTCACACTCAATTAGGTATAACAATCTATCTTAGTCCATAAGGAACTAGAATAGGAGAAGGATAAGAAGGAGGAATGATGGAAAGGGGAAATTAAGGGAGGAGATGGCCAGAAGCAAAATTATTTTGAGGATGGCAAGGTTGAAGGAGAGAAAAAGAGATGAGAGTAAATATGGGAAAAATAAGATGGAGAGAAATATAGAGTTGATAATCATAGTAGTGAATGTGAAAAGGATGAATTAACCCATAAAATGGAAGTGAGTAGCAAAGTGCATTAAAAACCAGAATCCTATAATAAATATATATATTTAAACCCTTACCTTTTATCATTAATTCCAATGTAGAAGAGTGGCAAAGATAAGGCAATTGGAATTAAGTAACCCAAGTCACACACAGCTAGGAATTTTCTGAGGTCAGATTTGCACCCAAGTCCTCATAAATCTAAGCCCACACTCTATCCACTGTGCTACCTAGATGCCTCCTGCAATATGTTGTTCACAAGAAATAACTGAAGCAGGGAGACACAAACACAAACAAGGTAATGTTAAAGGGCTTATGCGAAAATTGTAATACTGCTATACTGTTGATGGAGTTGTGAATTAATGTCATAAAAGATGATATCAATAAATACAAGGGAAAAGGATCTATTTGTAAAAAAAAAAGTAAAGCAGCTCTTTTTGTGGTGACAAATTGAAAATTGAAGGGATGACCATCAGTTGAGAATGGTTAAACAAGTTGTGATTTATGAAGATAATAGAATACTATTATGTTTTAAGAAATGCAAATGTGGATGATTTCTTCTTTTTTTTTTATAAACCCTTACCTTCTGTCTTAGAATCAATACTGTGTATTGGTTCTAAGGCAGAAGAGTGTTAAGGGCTAAGCAAATGGGGGTTAAGTGACTTGCCCAGGGTCACACAGCTAGGGAGTGTCTAAGGTCATATTTGAACCCAGGAGCTCCCATCTCTAGGCCTGTCTCTCAATCCACTGAGTCACCCAGCTACCTCCAAATCTGGATGATTTCAGGAAAAAACATGGAAGCACATAAACTAATGAAACTAAAATGAGCAGAACCAGGATGACATTGTACTCATGAACAGCAAACAAAATTCAACTGTAAATGACAATAATTCTTAGAAATATAATAATCCAAGACTATTCTGAAGGACTTATGATAAAAAATGTTATTTACCTGCAGAGAAACAACTGATGAAGTCTGAATGCATATCAAATCATACTATTTCCACTTTATTTTCTTCATTTTTTTCTATGTATATTCTTTCACATGATCAATATGCAAATATGTTTTGCATGATATCTCATGTACTAAATTGCTTACTGTCTAAGGAAGAAGGAAGGGGGAGGGAAGGAAAGAATTAGGAATTAAAATTTTTAGAAAACTAATATTAAAATTGTTTTTTACATATAGTTGGGGGAAATAAATTGTTCAGATAAAAATATGCTCTCATCTTACAGGTGATTATGTTGAGGCTTAAAGAGGTAAAGGGACTTGCCAATATCTAATAGGTAATCAGTAATATTAGTGAAAACAGGGTTGAAGATATTGAATTTTTTAAATTGTATGTTCTTACATTATGTATTCCACTTTAGAAAAAAATATAAAATGTTAACCTGTTCAATATCTACACCAAGAAAAGGTATGCAATGAAGTCATATCCTATTTCAATGCATTTTGTTTTTTAGAAATATTTTTTCACTTAATAAAAACACCATAATACTAAACAACCATTTCAGAATACCATGGACAGAAAGTAGGAGTGCATGTGAAATCATGAACTTCAGTTGAATGGAGTTTTTACAAAGTACATATTAAATACATTGCAACAGTAGGACAACTAACTTCCCTGCTTGTGTATCCTCCTGATCTTTCTCCATTCCCCTCTGTATTTTTTGAAATATTTCATTGATGCTCTTTTCTTTCCTTTCTTCTTTTGTTTGTATCACTATTGCTACCTTTCTACTACCACAACAGAAGCAAATTTGTTGATAAAACAAAGAAGAAACAAAGAAGAAAGAATTAACCATACCAAGAAACCAGAGTAAGGAACACAATTTAGCAGCTGCTATTATGAAAGAATGGGGAGCTTGAAATATGAAATTTCAAAAGTCATAGATTGCAATAAATATTAATTTGTCTAGTAAATCTGCATATAATCATAAGGGAAGAAAATGAACTTTAATTGAAATTTGGAGATATACAAATATTCCTGATAAAAAGATAAGAACTAAATAGAAACTTTATAATGAAAATAGAAGTCAAAAGAAAACATAAAATATAACAAAGGATCTGAGAATGATTTTAAGATTTGATTATCTTAAAAGAAGTAAGTGAATGGAAGTGCAAAAGAGCACCCTAAGAGAAAGCAAGGGAAAAGGGAGGAAAAGCAGAGGAAATCATTTCACTTTATTGTTGTTGGCAAGTAGAAGTCTATGAACAAGAAAGAAGGGATGGAGAAAGTGGCCAATTTCACTTTCTTCCGAAATGATCATATTTCACTTAACCCAGGAAGAGGAAAGATCAGGAAGGCTGATAGTGGAGACTTGGATGGAAGGTAGATTCAGAATGGAATTCCTTATAAGTCAACAAACTCTAACCCTAATTCTGAAAAAAGGATCAAAAGGAAAGAAAGAATAAGAATATGTGATTATAATCTGGGGCAGAGAAAGAGAAAAAGGGCAGGTGATTTGATTAATTACAGAATAACGATATGAAGCACACTTCTTTCTCATCATCTGTTTCTTTGAAAAGAGGAGGCAGAAAGCAAAAGGAGACAAAAAGTATAACAACAGAAATGAGGAAAATGCAGAGTAAATACTCATAACTGTGAATATGAATGGGATGGACTAAAACTAAACTATAAAATAGAGAAGAGATCAAAATGGAAGAAGAAACATAAATTAAACAAAGGTTCACAGAAAGCTAAATTAAAGGATTAGAATAAATCCTACTATGCTTCAGTCAAATTAAAAATAGCAGCAATCGTAATATCAGAAAAACTTATTGATTCATTGAAATGTATTATAGACAAAATTAATATCAATCATTATCATATATGTACTACATAGCACATCTAAGTAATTAAAGAATGAGAAATGAGTTTCAAAGGGAAATAGTCAATAAAACTATTATAATGGGAAATTTTGATTACACCCTTAGTGCAGTGATGGGCAAACTACAGCCAGCAGGCCAGATGTGGCCCCCTGAAATGTTCTATCCTGTCAGGTGACATTATTCCTAATCTGACAAATACAATAAGTAGGATACAATACAATAAAACTTTAAAAGAGTTGCCTTAGAAACAGACTGACAGATGAGCATTTCTGTTCCTTTGGCTCCCTCTTTAAAAAGTTTGCCCATCACTGCCTTAGTGAAATTAAACAAAACAAACTAAAAATTGAAGGAGAAAGAAATTAACAATCTGAATAGAATTTTGAGATCTCTGACGATTAATGAATCAGAACCAAAATTTTTCTCAATTGTGTGTAGCATCTTTACTAATTTATAAGTAGTTATAAAATTTTAATACTGTACGATATAATGCAAAACAAAATTTACTCTGTATTAAAGCATAAGACCTCATAAGCAAATGCAATAAAACACAGCTATGAAATATATCTTTTACTGGCCACAAAAGTACAATTGTTTTAATTAATGAGCTACTGAAAGTACAGCCAGATGGTTCACTGGGTTGACAGCCAGGCCTAGAATTGGGAGTCCTGGGTTAAAATCTGGTATTAATTAGTTCCTAGCTGAGTGACTCTACAAGATAATAACTCCCATTGCCTATTGCTCTTCTGCCTTGGAACCAATACACAGTATTGATTCTAACTCATAGGGTAAGAGTTTGGTTTTTTTTAAAGAACTGTTGAGAAAAAAAGTGAAAGTTAAGAGAGTAAAATTAACAATTTAATCCTAAGGAATTGGTAGGTAAAAGAATAAATAACAGAAACAATAGAAAATTTAATTAAATGTGACAAAAATGAAACAATAAATTAAAAATTTGGGGGATGCAGTTGAAGAGGTATTTTGGAAAAGTTTTATGACTAATGACTTTGGAAAAGACTTTATGACTAAATGACTAATAACTTTGATCAATAAAAGAAAGAATGGCTAAAAAGGGAGTATTCAACTTTAAAAAGAGGACAAATATTTTCTGTTTGAATACCAATAAAAATTATTAGAATCAAATAAGAGATTAAAAAATAATAACCCCCCCAAACCTTGAATCAATTAGTAAAGTAGCAGATGGGATTTGAAAAACCAATAAAATTGTTAAATATTTGCTATATTGATTTTTTAAAAAAGAAATAATATTTAATACCTGGTAACAAAAGAGGGAAGGGTCTGAATTAACAAAAAGAAAAGAAAGAAAATTCTAAGGAACTACTATACCCAATTATGTTTATGTATATACATACATATATATAATACTAAATTGTTTGCACAAATATATTTTAAAAAATATTCTCTAGATAAAAGAGTAAGATAGCAATCAAATATCAGGAAAAATGGTAATTGAACTTAAAAAAATCTTTGTAATGGAGGAAAACAGGTATAGATGAATTTGTCAACATTGTATCAACATTCAAATTTCAAATAGGAAAAAGTAATCATGCTAAATTCCTTCTTTGCTACAATATGGTCTTGATATCAAAAGAAAGTGGAGGTAAAAGAGAGAGAGAAAAAGAGAAAGAGATTAAAATATACTTCAATATGCATTTTAATTTCCTCAATTCCTTCTATAGTGGCAGATATACTTTTTTCATAATGAATGTTTTGGGGTTTTATCCGTGCATTTTTTAAAACTCTTACCTTGCATCTTAGAAACAATACTATGTATTGGTTCCAAGGCAGAAGAGTGGTAAGGGCTAGGCAATGGGGATTAAGTGACTTGTCCAGGGTCATACAGCTGGGAAGTGTCTGAGGCCATACTTGAACCTAGGACCTCCCATCTCTACATTTGGCTCTCAATCTACTGAGCCACTCAGCTGCCCCCTATCCTTGCATTTTTGATGAGAGCTGAATGATTTACAGTTGATCATCATAAAATATTGATGTTACTATGTACAATGTTATCCTGGTTCTGCTTATTTCATTTTGCATCACTTCACATAAATCTTTCTGCATTTTTCTGAAATTGTCTTTCTTGTTACTTACAATACAATATTATTCCATCTCAGGCATATATTGTAACTTGTTCAGCCATTCCTGATGGGCATCTCTTCAATTTCCAATATTTTGCCATCACAAAAAGAAAAGCTGTAAACCTTCCTTTATTTTTGTGAGTGCTATTCCAGGATCAAAACACACACTTTTATAACCCATTGAGCATAGTTCTATTTATCCTGTTTGATGGATCAGAGTAGCAAAAGTTTTATAGCAAAACAAGTCAATGAAATTCAGATTAAAAAGAAAAAGGAATTATGGATTTTTTTTGTTACAAGTTTCTCATTAAAAGGTCTTGTTTTTAAATTATATAAGGAAACAAATTAATTTATCAGAATCGGTCCTATTCCCCAAGTCATAAATGCTGAAGGTAGATGAACAGTAGGGTATTAATGGTGAAATTTAAGGTATCAATAGTTATTAAAACCTTCCAAGTTATTATTAATCAAATAAATGAAAATAAAATTTAACCTCCAAATTCTACTTCATATGTAAAGTGTGCCAAAATTGACTAAAAATAAAAAAATGAAAAAGTAAAGAAAAGCTATGGAAAAGTGATAATGTTACTTTATTGTTGGCAGAAATGTGATTTGGTCCAGGTTTCATATGTAAAGGAATTTGGAACTCAGTTCAATAAGTTAGTAAACTATTTATTCCTTTTAATCTTGGGATACCATTTTTAGACCCGTGACAAACACAAAGTGATAAAAAGGATATGACATAAATGTATACAAACATAGTAACAACCTTTTTTTACATTTTTGCAAGTATATAGAAACAAAATCAATGGAGCTATAGCTGAATTAATTATGGCATATAAAATGCAATGGAATGATGTTGTGTTTTAAGAAATGATGAAGACAGTTTCAGAGAAACCAGGGAAGACTTATATGAACTGATACAGTGTGAAGTGAATATAAGCAAAACAATTTATACAATAACAACATTGTAAAGACAAATCACTTTGAAAGACTTAAGAATTCTTACCATTTCAATAATAAATTCAGATTATTCATGAAGAAACATACCACCTTTCCCTACCAAGGGGTGATGGACTGATGGCATAGACTGATGCTTTTTTTTTTTACACATGCCTAAGGAGAGGAATTTTTTTGACTGGATATTTATCACATTTTTGTTTGTTTACATGTATGTTTTGTTTTATAATGGAGTGTAAGAGAAGTTGGAAGGAAGTTAAAAAATATAACTAAAATCCTAAGTCGTCTCCTCTCAAAGGTATTATTAAACTTTGTTTTAATGAAACACATTGTCATTAAAATGTTAATCATATGAGCTTATGCATGAGGCTTCCCAAACAGCACTGGGTTGGGGCAGAGGCACCACAAAAAAATGAGAGGTGGAAGTGAAACTAGTTTAAGAGGATTCTAAGAACTTTGTAATTACAAATAGGGATATTGAAACTATTGGCAAAGCCTACAACTTTGGTCTTCCTACTTGCAGACAAAACAGCCCATTTAGTGGCTTAAAGGTAGTGACCTTGTGAAATAATTATAGCCTATAAGTGGCTTCTGGGTAACTCAGTAGATTGGGAGCCAGACCCTAAGTCTGGCAGGTCCTAAATTCAAATATGGCTTCAGACACTTCCTAGCTGTGTGGCCCTGGGCAAGTCACTTCACCCCCATTATATAGTCCTTACCACTCTTCTGCCTTTGGAACCAATACACACAATTAATTCTAAGATGGAAGGTAAAGGTTTAAAAAGAAAAACAAATTAAATCATATATTCCCTAGCTAGTAATTTTTTTTATTCACTTGTAGATTTCTTTCTGAAGGCTGCAAAGAGGAAGAAAGCAAGCCTATTATGTGCAACTATTGCTATGGCATCATCTACCAAATGTACACTAGGGCTAAAGCAATATAATAGCATTAAATGTATTTTTTTTATTCTTCTGCGGCTCACAAGGCCAACTGTATTCTATTTTCCTATTATATTAGGAACAAAACTTCCAATCACAAAGTAATTTGGAACAAACTGAAGGAAATATGAATATCATTGCATGCAATAAATGTAATTTGATATCTAGAGATTTTAAAAGTGACTTAACAATTAAATCCTTTGATATAAGGACATTGAAAAATCCATAAGATAGGCTAAATTATATTTAGGATATAATGTGTCTACCAAGAGAATAGATTTAGAATGTTAGGAGTAGTTAAATTAAATTTAATATGAAAAGACCATTTACATAAAGTGGATATTATGCTCACTCTATTAAGTCAAAATTATTTAGCACTCTACCTATGGAGATACCTCAAGGTATTTTATAATGATGATTAAAAGATGATTAGAAAATTTCTATGTGATAAAGGGAAATATAAGCATATATTGTTTTTATATGACCTTGTCTAATGAAGATGACTGCTTTGTTATTTCTGGCCTATATCAAATAACACATCATTTATAATAAAGTCATAGCCTGTAGTCTTTGGATCTGAATTATGAGCTGATGGATTCCAAAAAAGTTTATTTTATTGGACCATCATAGGAAAATTAAAAAAGGGAAAAGCCTATTTTGATCATTTGTAGTAAGATTTATCTGAGAATTTTGAACAAGGGGCTGTAACAATAGAAATATTTAAATATTTAAAATTGGTGGTTGAAGAAAAAAGCTTGAGTTTAGATTTCCCTCCAGGTATCTCATCACATATAACATGTAAGAAGCTTACAAATACCAATTTACCCAAACTGTTCAATAATTTTCTGTTATATAGCACAGATTTTTTTTATGGTAAAGGATATAGCAGTTGCCCTTGCAACCCTAAATGACCTAAAAAAACCTACTGAAAAATTCAACCTGTGGTTATTTGTGATCTTATTTCTATGAGATCCCCTGCAACCAAAAATATTTGAATTAGAAAAATCTACTTAAATTTTGATTAAAATCCTTTAAGGATTCCCTTTTGTACTTTTGCTAAGATCTCTACTTAGTAATTCTGCTCAATCCTCAACAGATTTTATTTATTTCAGAAAATAGAAAGTTGGGCCCTTTGCCAAATCATAGCTCTAGTACTGGCAGCTAAGAGCAACCCAAGAGTTCAAAGGGTCCCCTACTTCTTTATGAGGGAGTGAGTGGATGAAAAAAATATTTCCCATGGAATTTTGTGTTTGTTCTGTAATCATATGAATATTCTTATGATAAGACTAAATAATCAAAGTTGTATTTTTTCAGTTTATCACAGTATATGGGCCACACATGGGTAAAATATTAATAATTTCCCAGCCCATTTCACTCAAATAGTATTAATATCCCAGAAATTATAACCTAAAAGTCATATTATCATATTTACTAATATTTTTCCTTTAGCAGAAATGCTAAAGAGAAAAAAATAACTGCAGAAGTAGGGGAAAAACTAGAAGACATTAACAATCCATAAATTGGTTGTACATTACTTGCATAATCTTATATTTAATACATCTGTCAGTTCGGTAAAATTGTTCCCAGTTTGTATGATCTTGAAAATCCAAATGAAATTTTGCAAATTGATCTAAAAAGCATTATGAAATCAGAAAGTAGCATCGTTGTTATGGAACCCCTCAGGGCTGAAACTTTTTAGTTATAGACAAGCATTTTGCTGAATCTTCATGTTAGACAACCAGAGACAATCCTGTCTCCTCAAGTACACTCTCTTTTACAGTGATTTCCCAACTGTTCATTCAGGCAGATGGACCAGAAACAAATCAGCCCCTTGGCAGTGCAGTGGTTTGGATCCTAGTGGTTTGGATTAAAGCCAGTCATTGTCCTGTTAGGAGATCCAAGATCAAAGAGGGAAAAATAGAAGCCTCAAAACAGTTGTAGGAAAGGACATTTATTGTTTACAGGACATATAAAGTAGTTTGGCATTTTTCCACATTAGGAAATTATATAAGCCATTGAAATTTACTAGATATGCTCCTTTTGAAAAAGAAAATTAAGTTAGCACTTTCATGTGATCCCATCTCTACTTAATCACAATGAAAAGATACAGTAGGTCATATGTTCTTCTGGTTTTCTTAAAATTCCTTTCTACGATTCACTCCCACAGAATCTCTTAATTGTGCTAATTAGCTAAACAACACTGTTCTGGAGGGCAGGAGTGAAAGAAGTTGTTCTTTTTTTTTTTTTTTTTACCTCTCTTGAACAGAAAAGAATTCAAACTAAATGGTTTAGAGCAGTGATGGGCAAACTATGGCTCACGGGCCAGATGTGGTGCCCACCAATGAGATCACTCACTAATACCTGGCCTGACTAGGCATGAAAGGATGGGGCTGGGCACCAAAGGGAGTAAAAGCTCTACTTTGGAGAAGGCTTGATTCTCAGACTATAAGGAAGGTCTGAGATCCTATTTGTTGGAGGGGTCCAAGTCCCTTTAATAGTTATTGAATTAGAGCTCTGCCTCAGTTGTTTTATTGTCAATTGGACATATTTCTGGCCTTATAGAGCTACATTGAAGAAAGATCTCAGAGGCCTGAATTAGGAAGATTTATTAACATTATACATGCAACAAAAGGAGAAAAATAATGTATTGAATGATATCAAGGAACATATTTTCTGGCACCCATTAAATTGTTCCAGACCAGGGGTCGGCAACGTATGGCTCTCGAGCCATATCTGGCTCTTTTGAGGGCCAGATATGGCTCTTTCTGCAGGAGCCATAAAGTCAATTTTATTTCAGGCGCTGTTACAGGAGCGCGCACTGTGAGCACTGTACGGCTCTCATGAAATTTCATTTTAAAAAATGTGGCGTTTAGGACTCTCACAGCCAAAAAGGTTGCCGACTCCTGTTCCAGACCTATAACTACAAGAGCTATGTTGCCAATTATCTTCTTTCTTCAAGAATTATGATGTTGAAGAAATTATGTCTCCTTTAGCAAGGTGGTCCCTGATTCAAACAATCTTTGGGAACTCTTAAATTTGGGATTATCCACAAGGTAAATATCAAGGTTGGGAAACTCCCTTCTCAAGTCTTTTTTCATTCAATGTGGGGTATATACTCACGCACTGCCATGTGCTTCTACAGTAAATCCATCAATTTCCTTCAGTTCTCTCTTGACAAAGAAAATATATTATTATTAATCAATGGACACAGTTGGTTTTCAGCTATTTACTGTTACCAATAGTTCTAGCTTGAACATTTTATTATTTAAAGAAACTATAGAATTTTAAAATTTTAATATAGAATATATCCATTTGGAAGGGTGAAATGGAAGTCTTTATTCAATTTTTAGAGAAGGAATCAGAAAAGAAGAATATAGACCCAAGATTAAGACTTCCCTATTGAAAAACAAATATTGGTGGGTTCTTAAATAAAGTATAGATAGGGTTATAAATGAGTTATTAATTGGTGGTATATAGCTTGGTAACTGATAACTGAATCCTCCAGGTTCTTAGATACTCTTGGGCCAATAACTTGATCTGGGAAAGGATTTTCAGGGAGAGGCTGTTAGATGACAACAACAAGGTTTATTTAATTAACAGGGATAGGTAGGGAAGGGATTGGGATTAACTAATTTAGAAATAGGTTTGGATTCCCTCCCACCAATGTCCAACAGATTTGTCTAAACTGATCTCACCAAAATCACCCAGTTGCCTAACTCAAATCCTAGCCAGAGTTTCCCTATAATGATACTTAGAGTAAAGGAAATCTAGAAGATGAAACAGGACCAACTGAGCAGATCAGGGATCTCATGTCTGATGTCCTCAGAAGGGTACTCCAGGAATCCAGCAGGTAACAGCAAGTAAATCCAAAATGGAGAGGGAGTAAGATTTTTGACACAACTGTCCACCAGTGTGTCTGACCTAAAACTCAACCTCTTTCCAGCTAGGGAAATCTTGATGGTTGATAATCCACAGAGACAGGATATTGAGAGAAAGACCAGATAACACCATCCAGGTGAAAGTCCAGGGAATAATTGACACTCATCCAATCCCTCACTCAAAGTTCTGGAATCTTTACTCTTTTGTCTGCCTATCACCTTCACTTACTTTCCCAATTTCTCTATAACACTACCTCACCCCCTGCATAAATGGTCCCTTTCATAATGAAAGCACTTAGTGAGTATTTTATTTAATGCCATCTTTAAATAGGCAACTCATCATATTCTCCTGTACATCAGAAGTAGCTATTCCTTTTATTCATGGTAGAAAGGAGGGAAGAGAAAAATCTCTTCAAACTCTTCCTGCATTGTGGTTCAGGCGTCCAAGAGAGAGAATAGGAGCTCATCTCACTTTTTTACACTAATTGAAAAGATATGGATCATCTGAGAAGAGTCTAGCCACCTATAGTTCTGTTAGCCAATCATTAGAAGGCAATCACAGTCTCTGGAAAACAATCTATAAATTTGTCATGGATATGTATAAAAGTCCGAGAAATGTAGGAATACTTGCATGAATGAAGAAAGAAGAATAAAAAAATAAATAGTAAATGATTATACCTGATCTTTATAAAGTTGTCACTTGGAGTCAATGCATGATAGCCTTGGATATGGAAAGAACTCACACATATGATTGATGAGCCACTGTTAGTCATATTTTAGAGATTATAAGTCAAAGGAGAGTTACTGTAAGACAACAGAAGGATAAATGTTTTCTAAATTTTCAAAAAAGGAAAAATTACAATTTTCAGTGAAACTTACCTTCAATTCTTAGGAAAATTCTGGAACAGATCACTGAAGGGGCAGGAAAGGAAGAATTGGTTCAAAAAGCCAGCACGGGTACATCAAAGAACATGTCATGAAAAAGAGACCAAAATTTCTTTTGTGATAGAATTATTAAACTCATAAATGGGGGATATTGTGGCTGGATTTTAGCAAAACATTTGGTAAAGTATTTCCTACTATGTTTTGTGGAAAATATAGAGATATGAAGTAGATGATAATACAATTAGCAAGAAAGCAATTCCATGGGCCTGCCATAAGACTAGGAGAATCTAGAAAAAAAATTCAGTAAAATAAGAGTACAGAGTTATGTTACAAATAAAAGGTCCAAGAGAGATGTATAGATGTACAATGATGTTGATATATCTATCTTTACTTTCCTCAGCTGCAGGTGATGGGGAACACCTACCCTGATCACCCTTGACTCCTGCTGTAATTTATCCCTTTCTCTCTAACAGCTGTCCAGTAAAGACCCTGGAGAGGTTAGATAGATAAGTAACCTTTCCAGGTCCAACCTGGGGTTGGATAGATTAGTATTGGGCTATTGATTTGCCTTGGATAACATTTAGGATCTGACTGTGTTTGACTCCCTTCCCTATGGCCATGAGAGACTGACCACTCAGGGAGGAACTTATTGTTGAACACTCTTTATCTATAAACAGCGAAAGGATAACAAGGCCAAGGATTGGGGATTGGAGACCCTATTGATCTATTATCTATAAACTAGTTGACAATCAGGACTGGAGGCTATTGATGAGGTGGAAGCTGGAGATTTGCTCACTCCTACTACCTCTGGCCAGGCCTGGCCACAGCCAAGCCAGAGAATAGGGAAGTTATTGATGCAGCTGTGTTGGTGATCTTATTCTCTCAGCTTTCTCACTACCAGTGTTGGTGATGCACTAGCTCTCACAGTCTATCAGGAAATATTCAGATTTATTCCTACCCTCTTCTTCTTAGACGTCCTTGCCACCCTTCAACCACCCACTCAGTCCAGAGACTTCTCAGTCCAGAGACTCCTGTCCAGAGACCTCCAGAGAGAGACTTCCCTCAAAGTGGCTGTCAGGGGTATTTATACCGTGGGGCCAACCAATGTTTGCTCCTGGCTCACGGCACCTGGGAACATTTCGAGTCTTCTGCCATCTCTGTCAGACAAGGTGGCATCCATTATTTCCCAGATTATGAATATAACAGTTATTATCAAATGAGAATAAGTAAGGATAGTAATGCAATCTATCAGTCAACTAAAATTTATTTTGGACTACTATGTCAGTTAATAAATATTAATTAAGTGCCTACTATGTGCTTAGATACTATGAGATTCAGGAATTATGAACACTACACAAATTTTTCTGATGATATACAGCTATATGCTAAATTTTTTTCCTGCCAAAAATACATTTTATATGCATTATAAATTCAATTTTATCTTCTTGCTGGAGGAGAAAGTGAAAGTATTTCGGAAATGCCTTTCTACATTCAAATTTATTAGAAAGGTTCAGTTGTTCCTAGGCAGAGTAGAAGAAATCATTCAGCAAGACTTCAGGGAGAAATTTTAAAGAGGGAAAGGGCATTCAGAATTTTGGAACTAGTTCACTAAGTCAGTGAGTAGTTCTGATTAAGATGGCAATTTGAAAGATTATAAAGAACGCTTTCTTACAAAAACTCTGACAAATGAATCCCACAATATTCTTTTTACAAGAAACTCATTTAAAACAGGGAGACATATACATAGAAAAGATAAAGGGCTAGAGCAAAATCTACTATGTTTCAAATAAAGTTTAAAAAGAATAGCAATGAAGTAATATCAATATTAAACATATATGCACCAAATGGCATAACATCTAAATTCCCAAGGGAAAAAAAACAATAGGAGTTACAAAAGCAAATGAATAGTAAAACTACATAAATAGGGGACATTAACCTTTCTCTCTCAGAATTAGATAAATAAAACCAAAAACAAACAAACAAAAAACCAAGAACCAAAAGAGGAAATAGAATACTTAAGCTTACCTCAGAAAAATAAATTAGACAAGTCATCAATAAACTCACTTAGAAAAATTTCCAGGATCAGAGGGATTCACAAGTGAATTCTACTAATCATTTAAAGAAAAAAATTTATTCCAATAATATGAAAACTATTCAGAAAAATAGCTGAGTAAGGAATTCTACCAAATTCCTTTTATAAGCCAAATATGTTGCTGACCTCTAAACAGGGAAGAACAAAAACAAAGAAAGAAATATATAGACCTAAATCCCTGATGGATATTGATGCAAAATTTTTAAACAAAATATTTAGCAAGAATATTACAGAAATATGTCACAAAGATAATACACAATGAAAAAGATAGTTTTACAACATGAATGCTGAGATGGTTCAATATTAAGAAAACCATCAACATAATTGACCATATCAATAACAAATTCAATAAAAATCATATGGCTATTTCAATAAGTGTGGGAAAAACTTTTGACCAAAAAAAATTACGCTCATTTTTATTCAAAACACTAGAGAACATTTGACTAAATGGAACATTCCTCAAAATAATAAAAAGTATTTATCTAAAACTATCAGCAAACATCATATGTAATGGAGATAGACTAGAAGCCTTCCCAATAAGATCTGGAAAGAAATAAAGATGTCCATTATCACAACTACTATTTGATATTGTATGAGAAATGCTAGCCATAGCAAGAAGAGAAGAAGATATTGAAGGAATTAGAATAGTCGATGAGAATATAAAGCAATCAATTAGTCTTTGCAGAAGATATAATTTTATAATGAGAGAATCAACCAAAAAAAACCTATCAAAACAAATTAATAACTTTGACAAAGTTGCAGGAGATAAACCTACAAAAATCATCGTCATTTCTCTATACTACTAATAAAGCTTAACATCAAGAAATAGAAAGTGAAATCTCGTTTAAAATAACTATAGAAAATGTAAAATATTTTGGGATCTGCCTATCAAGACAAACCCAGAAACTGTATATTTATAGCTATGAAACACTTCACACAAATAATAATAATAATGTAGACAATTGAAAAAAAGTGTGATAATAAACAAGTGAAGGGAACACAAAATAATTTACTTGTCAGAGCTATGGATAAGGGAAGAATTTCGGTCAAAAGAATCCATAGAAAACATTATAAGATGTTAAATATATAACTGATTATATTGAATTAGAAAGTTTCTGCATAAACAAAAGCAATACCACTAAGATTAGAAGGAAAACAACAAACTGGGAAAATATGTATAGCATATCTCTCTGATACAGGCTTAATTTCTCAAATATATGGAGAACTGAGTCAAATCTATAAAAATACAATACATTCCCCAATTGAAAAATGGTCAAAAGATATGAATAGATAATTCTCAAATGAAGAAATTAAAACTATTTTTAGTTATGCCAAAAATTTCTCTAATTACTATTCATTAGAGAAATGAAAATTAAAAACACTTTGATGTGCCACCTCACACCCATCAGAATAGCTAAAATGACAAAAAAGGAAAATAATAAATGTTCGAGAGAATATGGAAAAAATCAGGACACTAATACATTGCTAGTGAAACTGCAAACTGATAAAAACCATTCTGGATTGCAATCTGAAACCATGCCAAAAGGATTATCAAACTGTGAATACCCTTTTACTCAGCAACACCACTACTAGGAAGTTAAAATCTCAAAGAGATTAGAGATGGGAGAAAAGAACCTATCTAAATAAAAATATTTATAGCCACTCTTTTTTTGTGGTGACAAAGAACTGGAAACTAAAGGAATACCTATCACTTGGGGAATAGCTGAACAAGTTATGTTATATGCTAGTAATGGAATACAACTATGCCATAAGAAATGACAAAGAAGATGATGACAAAATCCTAGATTTACATGAAGTGATGCAAAGTGTAAAGTGAGCAGAACAAGAATATTGTACACAATAACAACAATAATGTAAGATGATCAACTATGTATCATTTAACTATCATCCACAAAGCAAGGCTCTAGGACAGGAGACGCACGAACAAAAAAGGATATCCATCACCATACAAGGAACAGATGAAGTCTGAATACAAACTGGAACATACCGTTCTTTATTATTTTTCCTCCATGAATTTTTGTCTAACATAAGCAATATATGTCTTGTTTTACAACATGACAAACATGAAAATATGTATTATCTGTACAACCTGTAACATATCACCTATGTTCTTGGGAAGGAAAGAGAGGTTGGAGGGAGAGAACATGGATTGCAAAATATCAGAAAATGAATATTAAGAAATTGTATTGACATGTAATCTGGAAAATATAATAAAATTTATAAAAATATCTCCAACAAATATTGGAAAAGAACTCCAGAAAGACTCAGAAAGGAGAAATATGGGAAAGAAAAATAAAGAAGGAGATAATTATGATCATGATTGGAAAGGATAAACTTCTCTAATCAGTCTCAGGAAGAGAGATTCTAATTAGTCACAGAAAGATAATCAAAAAAGGTGAGGAGAGAGGTTACATCAGAAAACAAAAAACAGTGCAGTTTCAGGTAGCCCAGTAGGAAGCTAGTAGAGTCAAGAAGAAATGAGGAGTCTCTGTGAGTTTCCCTAAATGGATGTGAAATGAATTACTGTTCTGAACAGAGATATCACCAGCCAGTATTACTCTAAAATCAGGTGGGCCTGGTGGACCTGGGGAAGTGGGAGTTAACCCCAAATATACAGAATCTTTGAACAAAACAGGATTCAAAAGAAATCTAAAAAGATAAATAAATTATAGAGGAATATAGACCAATTAGATGGGATTAAATAATGATGAAGTTTTTACATTCCATTATAAAAAGTAGAGACAAGTATTTCTTCAAAATCCTAATGCCTTTAAGAAGTACAGAGGGAATTAATAAAATATGCAAAATGTAGACTTCAAATATTTGTATTATTTTGTAGTTTTAAAAAAAGAGAGGGTAAAAAGGAAAAGGAAAGAAATGAGGGAGGAAGATTATTTTACATAAATCGAGGACATGAGAAGAGACTATACACATCGAAGAAGGGGGTGATGTGAACAGGGATCTCATTTCTTTATTCTTAATTAAAAAAAAAGAATGGTTGAACACATACACAGTAGTACAGAATATGATGAATTAAATGGAGAAAACAAGTAAAGACAGGTAAAGGGGAGTGAGTTTTTAAGACAAAGAGTATATTTGAAGAGAAAATCATTCCTAAAAAACAGACTCAGCTCAAAGAGGACTGATTAAAGAAGACTGAATTTAAAAAAAAAAAAAAAAGGCAAGTTAAGAACAAAATGTGAGAATCTGAGTTTAGCGAGGAATGAAGTGCAGAGAAGAAAAAATATCTACTCCAAATATAAATTACTAGTGTTGCTAAGAATTTTTATGAAGATGAGGCAAGCAGGAGAGAATAAAAAACTTAAGAAGGTGTCATATGTGAATAAATAATAATTATATACTAACAGTGAATGTGAATGGGGTGTACTCACTTAAAACAGAGAGAGAATATTGGTCATTGCTAATTGCATAATTTTTTTTTACTTCATAGCTTCTATGGATATACTATATAATTCTTTGATGAACAAGCAACAGCTTCTTCCTTGGAGCAATCAGAAAGAACTTAATTTTTTTTGCTCTAAGTATATTTGTCTTTTTTCTGTCTCTTCTTTCATTGTTATTCTTTTTGACTCTTTGACCCTCTATAAAGAGTTATTTTACCTTCTTTCTCAGTTCTTCTTGGTTTAATATGGAAGCCTTGCTTTTATATAGGAATTGTCCATTGCCCCTAACAGCCTTGAATTTGAAGATGTTTTCCATGAGTACTTTCTCTTCATCTCCTGGATGTAACAATAAAAGAGCCAGTAATGGATGCTGGTAGATGGGAGTGTGAGAGAGAGAGAGGGTCTGTGCACTTTTTGCTGTTCCTATGGGGTCCATCACTTAGGCAGAAACCTAAGTGGTTCCAACTCCTAAGCTTCTCCCCCACTTCCCCTTCTGTTTCTATTTTCTATTTCTATCTTCTCCTATAATTGTAAGCTTTGACTGAAAAGGGTCTCTCAGCAAGGATGGGTAATGAGTGAGGGAGACTAAGAGATTGCTCCCTGTGGAGTCCAAAATCTTAGTTGACTCGATGGTTGTAGTCCTGAAGGATGATTGTTGAAATGGCTGTGATCAGGGAACCCAGGTTTTCATTTTCAAGAGAAAGATCTTCAGGAAGGCCTCGAGACCAATTAGAGCTGGGTTTTCTGCCTCCTCCCTCCTCCCAGGCCTCAGGCCAAAGACCACTCCTCTCCCCTGGCCTGGGAGAAATTCCCAGAATCCTCTGCTGCTCTCAACTGTTAGCAACTGTCTCCTTCTCCCTTTGATTCCATCTCCTTTGCACCAAATCCCATCGTTACATGGAGAATATCTTTTATTTGGGACATAGATTTTAATCACTTGATTATAACAGAAATCTGAACACTCTACACTCAATGTAAGTCACGCAGACACAACTCACACACACCCAATGTTGATTTCCATAAATTTAGATGATCAGTTTTGTCTTATTTAATTACTTCTGAATGCTTATATTTCAGCTTTAAAAACCATTAAAGACAATAGTTAACCCTGTAACAATTAAGAGAGCCAGTTTCTGATGTTTGACAGAGGGAAGATAGAGAAAATCTAATGAGGTGAGTCTCTCTTTTAGCTCTCCCCTGGGGCTGAATATACACTGGGAGACTTTAAGTGGGTGTCACCCCAAAACTGGGTGACCTGGATGGTCATACCACCCCTCAGGAGTTGGGGGCGAGGCTTCCCTAAAAGACAAGGTATGTGGTACCCCAATCAGATCCTGAATAAGGATGGGGTTCACACAAACCTCCCCCAAATCAGTTAAATTCACAGCGGGTGGTCTGGTTTCAAGATGGAGGCAGCCAGACCAAGCTGTAGTTCCCCTCTCCCTTGTTGTCTCTTAGGCACTCTCGAATGCTATCTGACTTTTGAATGGTTTTTATTATTTGTAATTCTGGGACTGAGGAAAGGGGTGAAGGGAAGAGGGATTTTGGGGTGCCCTCTTTGCTATTTCTATGGGGTCTGCCGCTTAGGAGGGAACCTTTGGGATTCTCACTCCTAAGCTTCTTCCCCTGCCCCTTCTCCTTCTGTTTCTATTTCTAGTTTTCTCTTTCTAGCCTTTTCTGTAATTGTAAGTTTTGACTGAAAGGGGGGTCTCTCAGCAAGGTTGGGTGATGGGAGAAGGAGACTAAGAGATCACTCCCAAAATGGAATCCAAACAGCTGACTCAATGGTTGAAGTCTTGATGGGCGAGAGGTGGTGGAATGGCTCTGATCAGGGAATCAGGGTTTCAGTTTCCAAAGAAAGATCCTCAGGAAGCCCTCAGGACTGGATCTGAGCTGGGTTGTCCTCCTCCTCCCTTTTCCCAATTCTCTGTCCCAAGACCTCTCTCTCCCTCTCTTCCTTGGAGACATTCCCAGAATCCTCTCTGGTCTCAACTTTCAGCAACTATTAGCAACTGCCTTCTCAGGCTCCTTTTGTCCAATCCCCTTTGCACAAATCCCATCCTTATACCCTTTAGTAATTTGACAGCTCTATCCAAATTCCGGTATTTTGTTTTATCTTAACAAATATAGGTTGCATTTTTCTCTCTCATCTTGTACAAAGGTATTTGTCTTATTCACATGTCCCTCCCAACATTCTATTCTACCAAATGTGTTTATCTTCCAATTTGCTAGACTTTCTTTTTTTAAACATATCTTACATTGTCAACTACTTTCTTTTTTTTCCTATAAATTCTATTCAGGTTTATTTACTCTTTTATTCTTTACCCTGTCCCTTCTATTTTAACCTTCTTTTAGAGTAGCCAGAAATAAAATTTGGACCTGGAGATTGCTTTCTTCAATTATTTCTCATATCCTACCAAACTTCTTCCCCCAAATTCAAGCTACATGTTTTAGTATTTGTTTTTTTTTTTAACTAGTTGAAGCCCAATCAAATCAGACACATTTTTTATCTTTCTATTCAGATTGAACCTTCCCTTTTCTGTTTCTTCAATGAGCTTTACTTTCATTCATATTCTCCTTTTGCTTTATTTTCTATTTATTTAATTTTGTAGCTTGAGCTTCTGCCAAAAATACTTTAAGCTTTCCAAACTATTTTATTCTGGTGCCAAACAGTGCTTTAGATATTGTGTGCAGGCTCTTACTTCTCAGCCTGATTGTATCCTTTCAAAATTAAATTCTAGTTTTGAAAGACTATTTTAAAACTTGTGACACCATCCTGATTGAGAAATTTCTGGTCATGAACTTTCTTCAGTCTTGACCAAAGGAGGTTTGGGTGTCACAGAAATTTCTTAATCCCAAGGTCATGAAGAATCTTATTTCTTTCCTTCACTTGGATAAGATTGTGAAGAATAATATATCCACTCTGGTTATTTTAAGGATAAAATGAGGTACTGACCTAATAACATTTTAAAGTATAGCATCAATGAAAGCTATTAGGTAAAATGATTCTTCTATTAAAGAAATGTCAGATAATTTTAAAGTCTTCTTTTCCATATCCCTTTTCGAAAAAAAAATCCATGGAGAAGCATATTTCCTGAGATATCATATTCTCATCACTGAAGATTAAAACATAAGACACTCGAAGTTAATAAATATTTTAATGAATTAACTTTTTACATATTCTGCATACATTTTTAATTTTAGTTTTCATTCTATTGTATTCATTATTATTTATTTCAGTAGTATGATAGTGAATTTCATTATACAATCTATTTTAACAACTATTATGAAGCAGTAATATTGTTTCATTTTTGTAACAATATTATGTGATTAAAGTTATTGATTTTATTTTGTCTATATTTACAAAAAGGGCATATTTTGCAGACATATATAATCAAAATAATTAGCTTATTCCTGCCCTTTATGTACTATTATAATCTTATAAGTCAAATTTTCATTGCTCCTTTTCCTTTCTTTCCTATTTAGATATTTTCTCTTATTCCTATATTCTCATTTTTCATCTTCAAGTTGTATAACTACCATGAAACAGTTCTAACACCATATTTCTGTCAATCTGCATGCTACATTGGAGCTCAATTAGAGGTAGCATAGTGGATAAAGTGACAGACCTGAAGTTCTGAAGCCCTGAGTTCAAATGCCCCTCATACCAGCTATGTGACCTTAAACAAGTCACTTAGATTCTGTTTGCTTTAGTTTTCTTATTTGTGAAAAGGGAATAATAGTACCTACTTCTCAGGGTGGTTGCGAGGATCAAATGACAGAATAATTGTAAAGTTTTTATCACAGTGCCTGGCACATAGTAGATGCTATATAATCTAGCTACATCATCTTTATCATCATTGTTATCATCATTAATATTTAGTAGTAGTAATAGCAGTGTTGTATAATAGATACAATGCTGCTGTATCCGAGTATGTCATTTCTCCATCCAGGTCCTGATTAACAAACATAATGAGTGTCTAAAGTGGCCATAGGTATTTGAATCCATACTGTAATTTCATTCACTTTCTTTACTTATTTATTTTTTGGTTAGATTTATCTAATTTTGATATGGGAAGGTTGAGCTCTCCCACTAGTATAGTTTTACTATCTATTTCCTCCTTAAGCTCCTTTAGTTTCTCCTTTAAGAACCTGGATGCTATACCATTTTATGTATATATGTTGAGTACTAATATCTCTTCATTGTCTATACTGCCTTTTATCAAAATATAATTACCTTCCTTATCTCTTTTAATCAAATCTATCTCTGCTTTAGCTTTGTCTGAGATCATGATTGCTACTCCTACTTTCTTTTTCTCAGTTGAAGCCTAATAGATTCTGCTTCAGCCTCTTACCTTTACTCTGTGTGTGTCTACCTGCCTCAAATGTGCTTCTTATAAACAACATAGGGTAGCATTCTGTTTTTTAATCCATTCTGCCATCCCCTTCTACTTCTCTGTAGGGTAAGATAGGATTCTATATCCCAATGAAGCTGGTTGTTCTTCCCTTTCTGAGCCAATTCCAATGAGAGTAAGGTTTAAGTGTTACCCTATCACCACCCTCAGCCTCCCTTCCATTTGTGGTTGCTTGGATCTCCTCACCCCTTATTGATTCTTGCTTTGCTCTTTGTCCCCATAGAAATTTTTCAAAGTTAGAGATTTCTTTCACTATTTGCTCCTTTAATTTTGAAAGCTGATGATTCTGTCTCCTCTCCTAATGGCTTGCAGATCTCACCACTGGGAGCTATTTTGCTGTGGGGCTAAGCCCTTGGATTCTAAGATGAAAGGTAAGGGTTTAAAATAATAATAGTAATATTTCTCAATAGTGGACAGATCCTCCCTGACCTCCAAGAATTCACCTTCTTCCATGCAGTCCCCCACATACAAGTGGACAAAGGCATGCTTGGCAAGTCAAAGTAATGGTCCAGGTGCCTCTTTGCTTCTGCAATTGCCATAGTATTTACTCAGCATGCATACAGCCCAGTGGGAGGCTAATGGTTGATGCCCACCTTGAATACACTGGTGTACCAATCCACAGACTGAATCATATGCTTTGTCTTGGTGGTGGGGAGGGTAGCATTTATAACTTTCGGAACCACATCCCCTAGGTGGAAGCTGACCATATATTTGCTTGTGGCTGAGGTCACACTTAACCATCTGGTTGGTGGGCCCAGAAAAGACTTTGATGATTTCGGTCACACACAGCTGCTTCTGAAAAAAAAAAAAAAAAAAAAAAACGACTTCTTGGCTGATGTGTTTGGAAGAATAGGTAGCCAGGGGAAAATGGACATGTGGGGAGGGCACCAGCTTTGTGTGGAATTTCAGATCCACCTTCAGACTCCCTCCAAAGCACAGAGGAGCCATTATGGTGGAGACAATCCAATGAGGCAATTCCAATTGGTGTAAGTAGTCCATTCAATATTGAAGTTACACTAACATATGTCAAATATGGCTTAATTGATGACCATGTCAATATGCAAGTAAAGTAAGCAGAGGTAAGGAAATTATGGACACAATGAATATAAAAGAAAAAAAGAGTCTCTAAAAATATATGTATGAAGAAGAAATATAAGAAGACACTTTCCTCTCTACTCTGAAATTGTGAGGGGAGTGTAAGTGTAGAAAATTGCATATATTTTGGGGTATTTTAAAAGCATTGATCAATTTTGCTGATTATTACTTTTTTCTTGTTTCTGAAAAACCATTATAAAGAATAACTTTTGGGAGAAGAAATGGGGAGAAATAAAAATCTAGGCAACATAAAAATAGAAGACAGGAATAAAAATGTCTATTTGATACTTGGAAAAAAAAACTTGTTGTATAGTTAAATATAAGCATTCAAGGCTAAATCAGGTTTACTTATCCATTTCTGACTGTGCAGATAAGACATGTAGTTCCACATTTAAAATCTTTTCTATGTTTTATTTGTTTTAAAAAATTTGTTCTGGTATAGATAACAAATTCTTTTAGAAATCCATTCTAAGGAAATTTCGTACTGAAGTGTTTTGTACTTAGGCAGTATATAAAAGTAGTCTTTAAATATAAAGTAACAGCTAATCTAGCAGCTATCAGTATAGATTTCTTGTGGAAGTCTTCTCTATAACCTTTTAAAGACAGAAAATTTCCGTCTTCTTACATTATATGCAGTTATTTTGCTATAACTATATGTAATAGTTGTTTTCTTAAAAAATTATGTTTCCAATATGTGGAGAAAGAGAGGAAGAGAATAAAATGAATTCTATAAGAAACCTCAGGCCTGCTAGGATGTGTTAAAGCTAGAAATGTAATTAAGGCTTTTCCTTTGATCAACTCTAACAGCTGAAACAAGGGCATAGATGGCTTCTGCCTTTTACTTAGAAAAACAAAACAACTGGAAAAAAGTTAGATCAGAAGGGCTTTGATATTACTAGACTGAAATCCTGAGGCTAAGAGCCTAAAACCATCAAAAAGTCCAAGGAGAGGACTAAAATCCAAGATAAGAATTCAGGTTGAGATAAAAAGTCATAGACACTATGAAAACTATTGGATTCAATTAAGTTGTAAATGATAACAGTTACAGATTAGTGAAAAATGTACCATCATAATTACAACATTTATTGACTATCTACAACACACTGAATCAGGAATTAGGGACATAAAGCTATAAGAGGTACAGGTCCTGCCTTCCAACAGGTTAGGTTTTAGAAAAGGGATTTTAGAATTTTAATTGTCAAGAAGTTAGCATTCACTAAAACTTCTATATGTCTACATGTATTATATATAGACATAAATTTTTTGTCTCAGTATATGTTCTTGGTGGCTGTGACAGCAGCATTTTGGTGGATGTTGCCAAATGATACAGATGTATGTGTATATGAACATATGTAAAGTGTAAATGCACACACAAACACGCATAATTTTGTTATTAGTTTATTTAATATTGTGCAGTTTGAAAATGGCTCTGAGGACCCTGGGGGAGAGAGAGAGAGAGAGAGAGAGAGAGAGAGAGAGAGAGAGAGAGAGAGAGAGAGAGAGAGAGAGAGAGAGAGTGTTTTGGCACCTTTTTTGGAGAATCACAGAGGAGAGCCTTTTTACCCAGAGAACCTTTGTGATCTAATTCCTAGCTTCCCCAGACCTTTTCCCTTTCCTAATCTAATTAAACCTTGTTTATTAATATCCCTATCATCTAGCTTGGTTTTGTTCAGCTCCTAAGGGCTCGGGTCAACTTCCCCACTGGGTCTGGGGACCGGCTACCCGGGCTACCTTCCTTCCCTTCCTCCAGCTTTCCAACTTTCCTTTTCCCTTCCTCCCATCCATCCTCATTCTTCTTTCACCCACACCACAATATGTAACAATTGTATAATTATATAGGTGCCTTTGTATAATATATTACATAGATATGTGAATATGTTATTATATATACATCATAATCTTATTTATAATAGGGAAATATAGAATTGTATATATACTACATATGCATTCTGTCTAGCTACCTCTTGTGGAGCTAAATGTGGAGAGGTTTATCCACAGAAATTTGCATGTATGAATATATATACACATATTTATAATATATACAGAAATATATATGTACATATACACAGGGAAAGATTAATTCCCCATAACATTAACCATCATATGATGGATTTTGTTGCAAAAAGTTAAAGAAACAGGCAAAAATACAAAAAAGACCTCCAGAATCCTAGGCATTCTCCACTTTTCTACTTAAGTAATGATGATTAAAATTTTTTTGAAAAAAAAGGGAATGTGAGTGCTTAGATCATTCACAACCATTAATTTGACTGTTTTTTTTTAATAGCAGTCATTGCCCAAGATTAAAGAGTAAACATGGAACAGATAACAAGCTTTTCATCATCTGTCCTTGCAAGTGCTTGTGATGAGAATAAACAAACAGAATATAGTGATAACATTTCATGAATCATCACTCATCGCAAAGGAAAATTAAGATTAAAAGAATCCCATGAAGCATTGGATAAGATCTTTGAACCTGTCAACTTAAACTAATGTCTGATGGTGACACTCTCTGACTCAACAAACTTAAATGGCCTAGTTGCCCTGAGGATCAAATATAAACTCTCCTCTTACATTTAAATCTCTTTACCTCCTGGCCCCTTCCCACAGTCTTCTGATATTTTACTTCCCACATTACAATCTAGCCATAATATTCTAAGCAAATACAAATGGCTATTTCCTTTGTCTCTGTGGTCTTTGTGGTAGCTATTCCTCATTCCTGGAAGAAAATCCTTTCTCTGCATCTTGGATTCCCTAGTTCCCTATCTGCTTATCTTTCTGTCTGTCTGTCTGTCTATCTATCTATCTATCTATCTATCTATCTATCTAAATATGAAAAGGGTTATCCCCAGAACCTTTCCATATTTAGGTACATGATAGATAGATAGATAGATAGATAGATAGATAGATAGATAGATAGACAGACAGACAGACAGAAAGATAAGCAGATAGGGAACTAGGGAATCCAAGATTGTTACCTCCCTCATTATACTTTTTGAAAGAGAACAAAATGCATTGGTTTTGACAAGTACTGAAAGAAATTATTCTAAAAATGAAATTTATTATATCTTAAAAATAAGAAGTGACTAGAAACAAAAGTAATTGTCATTTGGGTTTAACTTTCAGTTTACATTCAGGCCATAGAGTGAATTGAAAAGGTCAAATTAGGAGAAAAAAAGCAGGACTATACAGACTCTCTCTTCTATTTTCTGAATAGTTAGCTGAAATAGGCTTGCTTCTCTTTTATGCTTAAACCCTGACTGTCATTGTTGAAACTCACTCAAGGGGGCACAGTTTTTTGGTTCCTTTATTCATTTGTCTTTTTTAACATTGGCCCAATGGAACAACTTATTCTCTCCTTGGCCATGACTATAATCCTAACACGTTAATTAAGAAATTTCTTCAGAATTTCTTAAAGAAATAAAGAAGGGAAAAAATTTCTTTAGACTTCATGTCCATTGACTCTCTGAAAGGGGTGAACCATTTATAAGTGTAAATGAGCTTAAGTCTGCTCCCTTTAAAATGTGTGAAAAGGTCACTGAGGGTGTGAACAGTTCAAGGTTTCTTTCCCTTTATAAGTGTGAATGTGATAAAATTAAACTCTTAAAATATTTTAGTCTCTGTTGTCCTATTAATTAATATGTCATAATTTCTATGATTAGGTTGGGAAGACTCAGTTGATCAAAGGTCCTCTAAATACCCTTCCTACACTTGTCTCCTCCCTACACTCCTTTTTTCACTATGCACTTTTCCTCCTCATTATATGCACAGTTGAATATTTATAGTTCCCAGAAAACAAGTTAGAGTGGTTGTGGTCTATTTCCACATTTGCAATTCTGCATAATCACCTGGTAATTTGGAGAACCAGGAGAATTATCTGCTTGATTAGGTTCTCTTTTTTGTGCTAGAGCAGGGGTCAGCAACCTTTTTGGCTGTGAGAGCCCTAAACGCCACATTTTTTAAAATGTAATTTCGTGAGAGCCGTACAGTGCTCACAGTGCGCGCTCCTGTAACAGCGCCTGAAAAAAATTGACTTTATGGCTCCTGCAGAAAGAGCCATATCTGGCCCTCAAAAGAGCCAGATATGGCTTGAGAGTCATACATTGCAGACACCTGTGCTAGAGTATTGAAAAATTTTAATTTGACAAAATTATTTTGCATAAGCCCAAAATAAATTTTTCCATAAGGATTGAGGCCTACCATTTCTGATGGTTGATATTATACATGGTTAGATAACTTAATCAAGATCATCTTACAAAATTATTATAGGTAACGAGCTATCTTGGTGTGTAAAAAGTTTAACTCAAAACACAAAAGACCATTGTGGAAGAAAATACAAATAAAAGGAGATTAAAAATAATGAGCTTCCTCTGAGTGAATGTTTTGGTTTCAAATCAACTCCTGTAGCATGCATATAGAACTCTTTCCTCTGCTGGAGGTTCCTTTACCAGTCTCAGGGCACTGCTTCCACAGTCTTTCGCAGAGGATCAAGCAAGGGGATCCACCAGGGGGCTTGACCTTGGAAAAAACCAGACCTCAGGAGCAAAAAGACCAAGTAGAGACCCTGAGCGCGAGGATAAACCTGAGAAGCTGCTGGGCTAATGATGGCTACCCAGTCTCAGGAAGTTCAGAAGAGAAAGATTAACAACAAGAAAAAAAATTCTTTAACACTCGACAACTTTTACACAGAGAAAATCCAGACAACCTAGCAAACAGAGGAAGAGAACAAACAAGCATCCGGACCCTCCTCAAATAAGGAAAACGGGTCACAAGCTATGGAAGAGTTCAAAACTGAGATTTTGAGGAAAATGGAAGAGATGTGGCAAGAAAATAACAGTTTAAAAGGTAGAATCTTGCAATTGGAAAGTGAGGCTCAGAAATCAAATGAACTGAAAAGCAAATTGAACCAGATTGAAAAAGAAAACCAAAAGATCATAGCTGAAAACGAAAAGATTAGAGCCGAAAACCAGTCCCTAAAGGCTAGAATTGAGCTATTAGAAGCTAATGAACTCTCAAGACAACAAGAACAAATAAAACAAAGTCAAAAGACTGAAAAAATAGAAGGAAACATGAAATATCTCAGTGAGAGAGTGACAGACCAAGAAAACTGGTCTAGAAGAGACAATTTGAGAATAATTGGTCTTCCAGATAAACCAGAAATTAATAGAAACCTGGACTCCATACTAAAAGAAATTATTCAGCAAAATTGCCCTGAAGTCCTACAACAAGAGGGCAATATAGACATTGAAAGGATTCATAGAACACCCACTACATTCGATCCAGATAAGAAAACGCCCAGAAATATAATTGCGAAATTCAAGAGCTTTCAAGCAAAAGAAAAAATCTTACAAGAAGCCAGAAAGAGACAATTCAAATATCAAGGAACACCAGTCAGGATCACACAGGATCTGGCAGCCTCCACGCTAAAAGACTGTAAGGCTTGGAATACAATATTCAGAAAGGCAAGAGAGCTGGGCCTGCAACCACGGATGAACTACCCATCAAAATTGACTATATATTTCCAGGGGAAAGTATGGGCATTCAACAAAATTGAAGAATTCCAAGTATTTGCACAGAAAAGACCAGGGCTAAATGGAAAGTTTGATATCCAACCAAAAAAATCGAGAGAAACATGAAAAGGTAAATAAGAAACAGAGGGGAAAGAAAGAAAACTTATAATTTTTAAATTTGCCTTTCTAAGGGCCTTAGTAAAATCTAATTATCTGTATTCCTATGTAGAGAAATGTTATGTATAATTCTCTGTAGTGAACTCTATTCACTATTATTGTATTCACTATTATAGTAATTAGAAGAATAATTCACAAGGTGAGGATGGAACACTAAATAATCTAAGATGACATGGGGGACGGGAAAGAGGGGGTGAATAGTAGGGGACACCAAAAGAAACTTGAGTGAATAAGAAAAATAGGATATTCTATTACACACAAAGAAGGCATGGGAAGGAGAGGTGACAAATACTATTATAAAAAGGAGAGGAAGAGAGCATTAAGAGGTAATAATCAAACCTTACTCTCAGTGTAATCAACCCAGAGAGGGAAGAGTAGCTATACTATCCATTGGGACATAAAACTCTTATCTAACCCTTCTGAGAAAGGCAGAAGGGATAAACCAAGGGGAGCAGGGGAGTGGGCAGGTCAAAAAAAAGGGAGTGGAGAAGAAGGGGGAAGGAATTCATAAGGCCTTTAAAAACAAAAAGGGGGGGGGAAATAAGGAAGGGGATAGAAAGGGAAGTTAATCAAGGGAGGAGATAAGGGATAGCGGCCTAATAGCAAACCACTGGTTTAAAAGGAAATAATATAAGAAAAAAGGGGGTTAGAATAGGGGAGGATACGAAAATGTCAGCAAATGCACAACTGATGATTATAACTCTGAATGTGAATGGGATGAACTCGCCCATAAAATGGAAGCAAATAGCAGAGTGGATTGGAAACCAAAATCCTACCATATGTTGTCTACAAGAAACACATATGAGAGGGGTGGACATACACAAGTTTAAGGTTCAGGGCTTGAGCAAAATCTTTTGGGCGTCAAATGAGAAAAAGAAGACAGGAGTGGCTATTATGATTTCTGAAAAAGCCAAAGTAAAAATAGATATGATTAAAAAAGACAGGGAAGGTCATTACATCCTGATTAAAGGCAGTATAAACAATGAGGAAATAACACTGCTCAATATATATGCACCAAGAGGCATAGCATCCATATTCATAAAGGAGAAACTGACAGAGCTCAAGAAGGAAATAGATAGTAAAACCATACTAGTGGGAGATCTAAATATTCCTCTTTCAGATCTAGATAAATCAAACCGAATAATAAATAAGAAAGAGGTAAGAGAGGTGAATGAAGTCCTAGAAAAATTAGATTTAATTGATATGTGGAGAAAAATAAATAGGGAAAAAATGGAATACACCTTCTTTTCAGCTGCACATGGCATATTCACAAAGATTGACCATGTTATAGGGCATAGAATCATTGCAAACAAATGCAAAAGAGCAGAAATAATAAATGTAACCTTCTCAGATCATAATGCAATAAAAATAATATTAAGTAAGGGCACCTGGACAGGAAAATCAAAAACTAATTGGAAATTAAGTAATATGATTCTCCAAAACCAATTTGTCAAAGAAGGAATCATAGAAACAATCAGTAATTTCATTGAAGAAAATGACAATGATGAGACATCCTACCAAACTATGTGGGATGCGGCCAAGGCAGTACTCAGGGGGAAATTTATATCCTTGAGTGCATATATTAACAAATTAAGGAGGGCAGAGATCAATGAATTGGGCATGCAACCCAAAAAATTAGAAAGTGAGCAAATTAAAAATCCCCAGATGGAAATTAAATTAGAAATACTAAAAATCAAGGGCGAAATTAATAAAATTGAAAGTAAAAGAACTATTGAATTAATAAATAAGACTAGAAGCTGGTACTTTGAAAAAACAGATAAAATAGACAAAGTACTGGTCAATCTAATAAAAAAAAAAGGAAAGAAGAAAACCAAATTGACAGTATCAAAGATGAAAAGGGAGACCTCACCTCTAATGAAGGGGAAATTAAGGCAATCATTAAAAACTATTTTGCCCAATTATATGGCAATAAATATAACAATTTAGGAGATATGGATGAATATTTACAAAAATATAAACTGCCTAGATTAACAGCAGAATAAATATTATACCTAAACAATCCCATATCAGAAAGGGAAATTGAACAAGCCATCAAAGAACTCCCTAAGAAAAAATCGCCAGGGCCTGATGGATTCACAAGTGAATTCTATCAGACATTCAAAGAGCAACTAATCCCAATACTATATAAATTATTTGATATGATAAGCAAAGAAGGAATCCTACCAAATTCCTTTTATGACACAAATATGGTACTGATTCCAAAGCCAGGGAGACCAAAAACAGAGAAAGAAAACTACAGACCAATCTCCCTAATGAACATAGATGCAAAAATCTTAAATAGAATACTAGCAAAGAGGCTCCAGCAAGTAATTAAGAAAATCATTCACCATGATCAGGTGGGATTTATACCAGGAATGCAAGGTTGGTTCAACATTAGGAAAACCATCCACATAATTGACCATATCAACAGTCTAACAAACAAAAATCACATGATTATCTCAATAGATGCTGAAAAAGCCTTTGACAAAATACAGCATCCATTCCTATTGAAAACACTGAAAAGTATAGGAATAGAAGGACCTTTCCTAAAAATAATAAACAGTATATACCTAAAACCATCAACAAACATCATATGCAATGGGGATAAATTGCCTTCCCAATAAGATCAGGAGTGAAACAAGGATACCCATTATCACCTCTATTATTTAACATTGTACTAGAAACACTAGCAGTTGCAATTAGAGAAGAAAAAGAAATTGAAGGTATCAAAGTGGGCAAGGAGGAAAGTAAGCTATCACTCATTGCAGATGATATGATGGTCTACTTAAAAAATCCTAGAGAATCAACTAAGAAGCTTGTAGAAATAATCAACAACTTTAGCAAAGTTGCAGGATACAAAATAAATGCACATAAATCATCAGCATTTCTATACATTTCCAACACACTAGAGCAGCAAGAAGTAGAAAGAGAAACACCATTCAAAATCACCCTAGACAATATAAAATACTTAGGAATATACCTACCAAAACAAACA
>NC_058130.1:259479946-259572100 GCF_016433145.1 Gracilinanus agilis
AATGTAAATTAAATGGTTTTGATTATATTAAACTAAAAAGTTTCTGTACAAACAAAAACAATGTAGTCAAAATCAGAAGGGAAACAACAAATTGGGAAAAAATCTTTATAACGAAAAACTCTGACAGGGGTCTAATCACTCAATTATACAAGGAGTTAAAGCAACTGTATAAAACACCAAGCCAATTGATAAATGGGCAAGAGACATGAATAGGCAATTTTCAGGTAAAGAAATCAAAAGTATCAATAAGCACGTGAGAAAGTGTTCCAAATCTCTAATAATTAGAGAAATGCAAATCAAAACAACTCTGAGGTATCACCTCACACCTAGCAGATTGGCTAAAATGAAAGAAGGGGAGAGTAATGAATGCTGGAGGGGATGTCGCAAAATGGGGACATTAATGCATTGCTGGTGGAGCTGTGAACTGATCCAGCCATTCTGGCTGACAATTTGGAATCAGGCTCAAAGGGCTATAAAAGAATGCCTGCCCTTTGATCCAGCCATACCATTACTGGGTTTGTACCCCAAAGAGATCATAGATAAACAGACTTGTACGAAAATATTCATAGCTGCGCTTTTTGTGGTGGCAACAAATTGGAAAAGGAGGGTATGTCCTTCAATTGGGGAATGGCTGAACAAACTGTGGTATATGCGGGTGATGGAATACTATTGTGCTAAAAGGAATAACAAACTGGAGAAGTTCCAGGCGAACTGGAGAGACCTCCGGGAACTGATACAGAGCGAAAGAAGCAGAGCCAGAAGAACTCTATACACAGAGACTGACATTCTGTGGTAAAATCAAATGTAATGGACCTCTGTACCAGCAGCAATACAATGACCCAGGACAACTCTGAGGGATTTATGGTAAAGATGCTACCCACATTCAGAGGAAGGACGGCAGGAGAGGAAACACATAAGAAAAACAACTGCTTGAACGCATGGGTTGGGGTGGACATGATTGGGGGTGTGGACTCGAAACCACCACACCAATGCAACTACCAACAATTTGGAAATTGGTCTTGATCAAGGACACATGACAAAACTAGTGGAATTGGCCATGGGTAGGGGGGGGCGTGGGGGTGGATGAAGGGGAAAGGAGGAGCATGAATCATGTAACCATGTTAAAAATGAATATTAATAAATGTTAAAAAAAATCCAGCATCTTCTCCATTAAAAACAGATGATTATTCTCTGTTAAAAAAAATTAAATGTTGGGAGTCTACTCACCCCAGTAAGTATAAACTCTAACATGCTCTAATTTTTTAAAAATCTCTTTTAAATGTACTAAGCCATCATTTCATGGACTGCCTCATTTCCACAATCAGGCTATACAATTCACTGTTAATAACCATGTGATTTATTAACTGAATAAAACAGCATATGTAACACAAAGTAAACAATAAAACAAAGCTTTATAGGGGGCTACAGTGACCTTGAATCTTGGGTAGATTTTCCCTTCCCACAACCTTCTTCCTAGTTGGAAATGAGAGGATTCTAAAGAAAAGAGATTGAAAAACTAAGACTAGAAACAAAACTAAACAAATAACTTAGCAAGCACATATTCAACTGGTAATCTAATAAAACAAATTGTGTAGGAAGGATGAGTGGAAGGAGAAATGCCTAATGCAATTTAATTTGGTTTTCAGTTTCAGAAAAAACTAGGAGACACTTATATGAACTGATCAAAGAGAAGTGAGACGACACTGAAGAACATTGTACATGAATATTTTTCAATTTTTCAATCTATTTATTTGTCTGTAACATTACAGTTCCCATTTATCTCTCATTCTTCCTCCCCCTACCCACACTAAAGGAGGCATCATTTAACAAAAAGATATCTGTATATATAAATCTGCCTTGCTAGTTTATATTTATCACTTCTTTCTCTTGAGGGAGATATATACCTTCAAACAATATTTCTGTTGCTGTAGATAATATTGTGTGGATAGAATTTGCTCCCCAGGACTCTCTTACCCAGCATCCCATTTGCGTACTCATACTGATTGCAAACACTGTGTGGGTAGGTATGTAGGATAAAGTTTTGGTGTTACCTCAACCCGCAAATGGGATTCTGGGTAAGAGAGTCCTGGGGAGCAAATTCTATCCACATAGTTCTTTTAATTTCAATCATCAAAATTTTTGTAGATTTTTCCATATTTTTTCTAAGATTAACCTACTTAACATTTCTTATGGTCCAGTACAATTCCACCACAATGATATATCACAACTTGATTATCAATTCCCCAATTGAGGGCATTCCCTCAATTTCTAATTCTTTGCCACCACAAAGAGAGATATTATAAATATTTTAGAATACATAGGTTTTTTTTCTGTTTTTAACACCCGAGGAAATAAATTTAATAGTGGCATTGCTGGGTCAAAAGGTATGTACAGTTTTATAACTCTTTATGCATAATTTCAGATTGTTATCCAAAATATTTGGATCAGTTCATGGTTTCACCAACAGTTTATTAGTGCCACAAGAATAGAAAAGTAGATGAGTGGAACAGACCAACATACAACAAGCAGCAATAAGAAATTATAGCAATTGTGTCATAAGAAATCACAAACAATATAGTCACACACACACACAAAATCTCAAAGACACATGAAATGATGCTAAGTGAATAGAACAGAATGAGAACATTATATACTGTAACAATAATATATGATGATCAGCGGTAAATGACTTAAATATTAACAACATGGCAAAGATTTAGGATAACTCCAAGAGACTCCTGGAAAGAAAAAAAAAAGTTACCTACTGTCTTGGAAGGAACAGATGGGTTCTAACTGCAAATTAAAATATACTCTTCTTTCCTTTATTTCCTCTATGAACTTTTCTCAACTGAAGACAATGTATCTTTTTCTCAGCATGACAAACATGGAACTATGTATTGTATTCAATATATTTACAACATAGATCACTGGCTGAATTCCTGAGGAGGAGGGTGGGTTGAGAGGGACTTAGAGAACATGGATTGTAAAAATGTCATAAGGTGAATATTATAAATTGTAATGACACATAAAAATATATAGTAACTTCATGTTTGACGAAAGAGAGGTAATGCTTTCTGAATTGGATTCTCACCAACAGAAGAAGTGATTCTTGGTGTGCGATGAGAAAGGTGATGGGAACAATTACTCCATATTTTTCTGATAAAGATAGAAAAGGTGGGAATAGACTGAAAATGTTCTAGTTCTGAAAACAGGATATTTAAAAAGATTTCAATAAAGGACAGGTAGGAGCCCAAAGATTAAAATTCTATAGGAAATATAAGCCCAGAAATGATTCAAAGATCTCAAAAAATGTAATTCTGATGTCACAAAAAGGAACAATGACAATTAGAAATAAAAATGGGGGAACTGATATCAAACACAGTAACTAACTCATTAAACAATATATATTTTTATAAACAATATGGGAGATGAAAGAAATGTAAATAGCACAGCACACTGGTAAATAACTAATACAACTACTGATGATAAATGACAATTTCAGTTTGGAATATATATATATATATGTTTGTCTATGTAAATATTTACATCTGTACATAAAGAAACATCTTTAATTCTTGCGACAATCTTTTGATGTTATATGTAATATTATCCTCATTTATACTTTTAAAAAGTGATGACTCAATTGAGATCTAAAGGAGATATAAAACTCATATTAAGCTGATGATGTAAAAGCAAAGTCAAGGTAAAAAACAAAACAAAAAGGCTTTCATTTTTCTATTTTTGCTGTAAATGCATTTTGGAATTTGTAAGATCTATAAAAGTATAACAATATTATATGTAATGGAAATAAGATGGTACTTACTTAGCTCTTGTGCCTTTTTTTATTGCCCAGCAGAATAAACTTAGAATTTCTAAGAACCAACAAATAATGACTAATAGGGAGTTGATAACCAATATAGGTTGGAAGATACTAGCAGAGCATCTAGCTGCCCTTACTGTATTTATGTTACCATGCCCAAATATATTGCATCCTAGGGAACTGGAAGAACTAGCAGATAGAGTTGTTGATCTAATTTCTGTAAATTTTAAAATATCATGAAGAACAGGATAGAGAAGGGCAAATGCTGAAACAATTTAAAGAAAGTGACAGAAAGTGAAAAGAGAATGGAGTTTGCATACTGGAGGCAAGTGAGCTTGATTCTGATTTCTGGCAAAATTCTAGAACATTTTATTAAAGAAGTAATTAGTGAAGACCTACAGTAAGAAGTGGTGATCACAGCATGGCTTCATCAAGAACATGTCATGTCAGATTAAATTTATCTTTTTTTTTTTTTTAGCAGACTTACTAGACTGGCAGATCTAGGGCATGCTGTAGTAATAGATTACCAAGATTTTAACAAAGCATTTGAAAATGTTTCTCATTTTATTGCCATGAAAAGACAAAAAGATATAAGAACGATGACAGGGAAATTCAGTAGAGTTAGAACTTTTTGAATGGCTGTATTCAAAGAATTGTCATTACTGGTTTAACCAACTTGGAATGAGTGCCGCGGGCATTGGTGCTTGATTATATGCTATTTAACATTTTTGTATATGATTTGGATAATGGCACATATGAGATGCCTTTTCAAATTTATAAATGACATAAAGCTGGGAAATATGCTTAAAAATTAGTTAATAGTAATGCTCCAAAAAATAGTCTACACACTAGAATTTTAACATAAAACTAAGCTGAAATGCAATAGGAATAAAGCCAAAGTTTTGCACTTGGCTTTAAACAAAAAGTAACTTTAGAAGGACAATGTTGGGGAAGCACGGCTGGTTAGGAGGAGGGGATTACAAGCTAATATGTATTAAGTACCTACTTTTTGCCAGGCACTGTGCTAAAGTATTTTACATATATCTTGTTTGTAACTCACAACAACTCTGGAAGACAGATGCTATTATTTTCACCCAGAACTGAGGTAGACAGTGATTAAGTGATTTACCCAAGGTCAAACATCTGGTAAGTTTCTGAGACCTTTCACATTTTCACAAATATTTTAGTTATCAATATTTCTAATATTAAGGATGAAAACATAAAAACAGATCAATCCAAATTTTTTTTTAAGTCCAGATGCTAGGTTTTATATCAATAACATGTATAAACCTTTTACTACTTCTTGCCACCTCTACAAGTTGAGCATTGTGGAACCATAGTATGTGTAATGTAAGTTAAGTTTTGCAAGGATTTTCAAGAAGCCATGCCTGTGGGCAGGGTTTCTAGTTAGACACTGCCTGCCTAAGGACAAATTAGATGGCAGCTTGATTGAAGATAAATAGATGGATGGATCTTCTGTAGCAATTTGTTGAATAATGTTAATTGAACCTAAAGCTCAGTAGTAATTCTGTAACTTTCAGGTATGCTGGTTGATATTTGACTAGACCAATAAAATGTGGAGAGAAAGGTTTGACTCCAACCACCCTGCATCCCCGGGTCCAAAATGAGTTCAAGGGTTCAGTCTTTCCCTCCCTTACATAGGGTACAGCCCAACCAACGATTGGTCTCATGCCCCAGGATGGCATCAGGAATCTCCCAAGCTTCCAAGTGTCCAACTGGAAACCCTGCCCACAGGTATGGCAAAACTAAATTGTATCACTATTCTCTTATCATAATAAAATTAGGAAAAAATTTTCCCATAAGTAAAAATTTCTCAAAAACTTCCATGTTATAATAATTGTGTTCTCAGCAAAACATAGACTTTTTCAGGGATTTATATTGACTCCTGGAGTTTGTACAATTCAGTACACTCTAAGTAAACACAAAAATAATATGCTCTATGCCAAGTATTTGAGATAGATGAATTATAAAAGTACTTAAAAGGAACTTTAAGAAGAAAAAAACCCAAGGTATTTGAAAATACATTAAATACATTTTGGTAATTTAAAGTATAGACATTTTTATTTAGTTTTTCTGATCTGTTTTTATGTTATTTATGAAGTTAGGATGTGGAAATATTTACAGAGTACAAGAGCAATACATATTCTCTAACTCGAAAATCTCAGAGTCAATATAAACATAATATGTAGCAAATTGTCTCTATGTGGCCTGTTTTTTTTTTAATGTTTCCAATTCTTATAGCCATTCGAACAACTTAAAATTATAGATCTATAGCTGGAATGAACTTCAGAAATCATTTAGTCTGACCTTCTCCTCTAACAATGAGAACCTGGAGCACAGAAAAATTCAGTGATGTGTCCAAAGTCACATGGTACTAAGTATAAGGAGGTGTATGTAGTGTCCAGGGAGCATCAACACATTTTATATGAGGATTTTGCTGAGCCCTATTGAGGATATTCATTCACTTTTGTTTTTCACCCTTCATCCAACTCTCACCTATGGTTCAAAGAAGGCATAGCAAGCACAGTGGCCATATCTAGGTTAAAATTTTAGCAGATGGGTTAAAGTAGTTTGAGGGAAACTGAGAGGCCTCAAACCCATTGGGGAGTTAGAAAGATGTCTATAACAAGGATGTGAAGACTTCCTCAGTGCATTATGTGGAAGAAAGCAATTTTTCCCTCAACAGTAATGAAGGCAGTTGTAGCAGATGCTGCAGAACCCTTAGAGCTTGGTCAGAAATCAAAGATGCCAAGGACATCCACAATATCCTAGGCCATCATCAGTCATTTTGACTTTTTATCTTGCCACTAGACTTTGATGATTCTAGAAGGGACAGTGAAGGTGATGACTTTGTACAATTGTGCTTCACTTAAATCCAATTCTTTTCCAAGCAAAGACATCAACTCATTCTGTCATTGGTCCACTTGCATGTGAAAAACAAACAAAAAAAGAAAGAAAACCAACTAAGTATAAGAGTTGGAATTCAAAATCAGATCGTGTGACTTCAATTTCAAATCTCTTTTTCTCCCCTTAGCCTCTCAGCTGGGATTTTGCCTATTTTTTCCACTGGAAAAACAAGTGACCTCAAATTCCCAGAGCTCTCTAATATTCACTTCTATATTGAACATCACTTAATGCCTTTTCTCAGATAAGGAGATAGCTCTCCTCCCTTCCAAAACAAATCCCCTCTATGTGTGATGGCTAATTCCTACCTCCATGCCCATTTCCTTTCTTTAAAAAAAAGTCTCACTTGATATAACCCATCTCTGCTAAGTAAAATTCTTTAATTCTCCCTGTTTTTGTGGCTTTTTTAGAAGACTGCCTATGACTGATTCCTTAGTTTCTTTTCTTCTCATTCTCTTTTTATCTCTCTGTGGGGTGGCTTCTAATTTCATTCAAGTGAAACTGCTTTCTTCCAGATTAACAATGACCTTGTAATTGCCAAATATAATAGACTTCTCCATCTTGATTCTTCTTGACCTTTCTGTAATCTTTGACACAATCACCAATTTTTCCTTGATACGCTCTTCTATCTAGATTTTCATGATGTTTCTTTCTCCTGGTTCTCCTAATTTTTTAGGCTATTCCTTTTCAGTATCCTTCATAAGCCTTTATCCATATCAATTCATTTCCCCACAACTTTGATATTCTTCCAAGAATCTATCATATGCTTTCTTTTCTTCTCCCTCTGCTTTATTTCACTTTTTGACATCATTGGCTCCCATGGATTCAATTGTTATCTTTATGTTGAACATTTCATATTATATTGTTTATCAACATTTTAAGCTATATAAACATATACATACATGTATACAGACACACACACACACACACACACACACACACACACACAACTAAACTGATTATTCCCCCTCTTCAAATTTCCCCTTTCCCAACTTTCCTTATGGCCATTAAAGGTGCCATCACCCTCTTCATTACCCAGATTCCCACTCTAGGTTTCATCCTCAATTTCTTAAGTCATTCTCATTGCACATATCCAATGTTTTCAAATTCTTAGTTTAGTTCTCTTATGCACTCTATCTGTACTCTATCTTTTCTTTGATACTGTCTGGTATGAGTCCTCATCACCTCATTCCTAGATTATTACAAAAGTTTTCTGATTGGTCTCCTTGCCTTAAATATCTCTTCATCCTAGTCTATCCTCCAGTCAGCTACCAAAGTTATCTTCTAAAGTAGAGGTCAATAAATTCCAGTGGTTCCCTATTTATTTATTAATGCTAGTATTAGTTTAAAATCCTATATTTAACATTTAAAGCTCTTTATAAACTGGCTGCTTCCTAACTTTTAAATTTTCTTGTACTTTACTCTGTTTCTACATTATCTAAAATCTTTTGATACTAAAAGTTTTAAAGCTCTTCTCATAAGATATTCCTTTTCCTGTTCCCTGACATTTTCTGTGATTATCTCTTATGTTGGCAATTCTGTCCTTCTTACCACTATTTAGTGGCTTCATAAGCTATCATGTCTCAACTAAATCCTACCTTCTACAAGAAACCATTTTCCATTCTCTTACTAAGACAGAAAGTAAAGACTTTTAAAATCAATATTATCCTGATATTTACTGTTCAATAATTTTATTTTAATTATCATTTTAAAATATATCACTATGAAGATAATGGAAAAATGTTCAAAACTTACAACATTGGAGAAATTATGGAAAATTGAAGCAATTCTGAAAAGTAAAAAGTGAAACAGGAAGTTCTAAAGCAGTTTGAGTCAATTAAATGATACAAAATACTGAGTGAAGTAGCGATAGTCTTTGTTACTTTCTGGTATTTACAATTTGGAAAGAAGTATATGTTTCTTTGTGAAAGCTAACAAAATACCAATTACCAGATAAATTAAGTATTTAATAACAATACCACAATTTCTTCCAATAGGTTTTAATTTAACTCTGAAATTCAATCTAGGAATATACCTCTGGGACTATGTGATTTAGGCCACTTCTGTGCAAACTATAGTTTTATAGTACAATCTAATTATGTCCAGTAGCTAGATGCTATAGTAGGTAGAGCATGCAGTCTGGAGTCAGGAAGACCTGAGTTCAATTTAGGTCTCAGACATTTACTAGCTGTGATCTTAGGCAAGTCACTTAACCCTTTTAGCCTTAGTTCTTTTATCTAATGAGCTAGAGAAGGAAATGGCAAAACACTCCAGTATTTTTGCCAAAAAAAAACAAACAAACAAACAAACCCAAATGAGGTCACAAAGAGTCAGACATGACTGAAACAGCTGAAGAACCATAAGCTATTTATGCCCTTGACAGTCTTTCATTTCTCACAATAAACTATGGTTAATTCATCATTAAATATATAAGCTAAATACTTTGCAGCTTTGGCTGCTGTTGTTGCTATTAGTCAACTCATTGTTCTCATCTTTTTTCAATGAGTTTATATAGAAATGATCTTCAGACAAGCTGCTACCCTGACCTTACTCTTCTATTTTTAATGTTCTGAAGACTATTGCACATGTATATAAAATAACCTCTTGCTATAATTGAAGAAAAGCAATGGGAAGAAATCTCATTTTCAATATTCCCACTGAAAACATATTTAGGACAACTCCATCATCAGATAGGATTAACTTTATTTTATTGTTTTCTCATTCTTATCTTTTTGACTGAGTTAAAATAAAAATAGCCCAAAGGCAAATTGCCCTACTATTAGTCTTATATATTTCTGCATATAATAGGGATTAAGGTAAAAATGGATGAGATAATTTCTTTTTGAAGGTTGTGTGGAGTGGAATTTTGGCAGGGAGCTTGTACCCCCAGAAATCACTCTAATGAGCAGACAGGAGACTTAGATAAGATGCTAGCAGAGAAAAAGCAGCTTTATTTATGAAGGAGTGGGGAGAGAGAAAGAGAGATTGGGAGCCCTGTCTGGAGGATTCTCTCAGGAGAAAGTGTTCATAGGTGTTCACATGAATTCAGAATTTATAGGAATTTAACACAATACTTCTCTTCCCACCACCTGTGTGTAACATAATGTTTTTGTATGTTATATTTCTTTATCTTGTTCTATCCTCCTTAAGTTTTCCCAGCACTTCCAAGCCCATAGAAGCTTTCCTTAAGTCTGCAATTTCAGAATTTAGACATGTCCAAGGCCTTTCAGGCTGAAACATTTAGGACACGTAGTCAGGATCATAACTTGTAAGTTTTAAGATATTTCCCATTGGAAGAAGGACACTAATATTCTTCCCTTGGGAACAAAAAGAAGGGGTTGTTTCTTTTAGCTTTATTAGAAAATAATGTATTAAAATTATATATTTATGCATTAGTGCATATAAAGACATTGGTGCGTCCTTTTTGAAAGTCACCTAACTTTCACTAATTTTCTACAGGAAGTTGCCAATTGATGATTACTAATACTAATTAATGTATGTTGGGGAACAGTGTACAATTTCTTCCCATACTAGGTGAATATGAATGTTGGGATATGAACTCATTTTGTGCACACTTACTGAAAAACAAACTCTTTTTTTATACTTTTTATTTTTTAAATTTTTATTATTTTTATGTTTTTCATTTTATTTTTTATTATATATGTATACATATATTTTTATTGATTAATTAAGAAAATTTTTCCATGGTTACATGATTCCTGTCCTTTTCCTCTCTTCCTCCCACCACCCTCCCATAGCCAATGCACAATTCCACTGGGTTTTACATGTGTCATTGATCAAGACCTATTTCCATATTATTGATATTTGCACTAGAGTGATCATTTAGAATCTACAACCTCAATCATATCCCTATCAACTCATATGATGAATCAGTTGTTGAAAAACAATAGAGAGGACATACACCTCATCTAGTTTCTACAGGATGCTAAATTCTTACCTAGATCTTTATACTTGAAATTTATTTTTATAAGCAAATCTGCATCTCATGTATTTAACTCATACTTCCTTAATGACATATACTGGCTTATATTTATATGGATTGCACCCAAAGGTGCTTTTGATTCCACTTGGGTATCTCAATTATTTCATGTACTCTGTCCCATTCATAACTGATTTTAAGAAATCAATATCTGAATATGTTAACCTGTATTTTTGAAACATTTATACTTGATATGTATTGCTTGGAGATGACTAATATTTTTTTTTCCAATTAATTCAGTCATTCTGACTCTTTGAGATCTCATATAGGGTTTTCCTGGCAAAGGAAGTAGTCGTAGATATAGTCTTTTCCATTGGTTCAATGTGACCTTTGGATTCAAAGCTCAAAGCCTATAGTTTCTGTGTTTTTTGGTATATATTAATTTTTGGTAATTAATCTATCTATTTAATATCTTGAAATTATAGGATAAAGATAACACAAAATGAAAGAGTTGTTAAATGCATGTATGTGTGACTATACTTGAGATTATACATCTAAACCAAATAATATGTTAATTTTTATAATCATCCTCAAAGAAATTCCATTTAAAAATCACTCTCAACAATATAAAATATTTGGGAACCTATTCACAAAGACAAACACAGAAATTATATGAACACAATTAAAAAATACTTTTCAAATAAATAAAGTCAGATCTAAACAATTGGAGAAACATTAATTGCTCATGGGTAGGCCTAGCTAATATAATACAAATGACAAAACTATCTATATTAACTTACTTGTTCAGTACCATACCAATCAAACTACCAAAAATCTGCTTTATGCAGCTAGAAAAAATATAATCATCCTCAAAGCCCAAACCATTGTCAATATAATGAAAAGGGTATGGAGCTGGGTAAGGGCAAAGTTAGGGATCATTAGCTTAGGTGAGGTGCAGTGGGTAATCTGTATGTCTTAATGAAGTCTTAATTATTATGAAGTAGGAAAAGCAAAATACTTATTGATTAGCCTCTTGGAACATTGTTAATTGGACTAATACCTTACAAGTGTGATAAAGCAACTTTTATAAATATAAGAAATAGATGAAGTGTCTTAGGGTTGCACATCGATGGTACTAGGACTTTGACACAACAGAATGGGACTCGTCATTGAGGTACCAAAGAATATGTTCCTTCATATTCTGGTATCAAAAGAAAATAAGATGTATTAGAACAAATTAGACATATCAATACCTTAACTGTTGGAAATATTTTGGCATGAAAGACTAACTGATAAAGTGGGTAGATTATTATCAATATTGCCATTATCATAATCATCATTTCAAAAAAGTGTGACATAGTGAAAAGAAAATTGACCTCAAAACTGAGAAACACTGGATTTACCTACTTCCTCTCTTACGTACTGATTATATGAGCCAAGGTAAGTCCTTTCACTACTCAGTGCTCAAACTTGGCTGCAAAACTCCAAAGTATTGCCAGAACTAGATAAAAATTTAATGGGAAAATATTTAACAAAATAAATTAAAATGTCATAAAACACACAAAATGTTAATTTGTCATTTTCTAAGTCACTATACCTCTACTATAGCTTGGGCAACTCTCTCGTCCAGATGTGGCAGTCATATCACCAATATTTATCAGTGCTACTTGAACCAAATTAAAGGGTACTTAATATTTAACAAAATTTTAAAAATCCATAGCACATAGAATAATGTAAATATTATAGAATAATGAATTGTGAAGGACTAAACTATTATTAGCAAATAAAAAAGGTACCAATATAATCCTAAGGAGCTTATGTCTAAAAAAAATGCCATCCATAACCAAAAAAGTAAACTGATTTCAGATAAAAGCACGGTATCTTTAATTTATTTCCATCATGAGTTTTTTTTATTGTGCATGTGATATGTGTCTTCTGTTATAGCATGAAGAATATGGAACTATGTATTGCATCAAAGTACTGGTTTAACCCACATCAGACTATTTCTTGCATTTGGGAGAAATTGGGAGAGGAGGGAGGAGGAAAATGTGAACTGCAAAATGTTAGAAAACAATTGCCAAAAATTGTGTCTACATGTAATAAAAAAATAAAAGAAAGTTTAAAATATCTATAGCAGATAGATGATATTAATATGTTTATCTTAAAGATAATATGCAGTCTGTAGGCATCTTTATGTATATTTTTGTGATCCCATTTCTATTTGGATTTGACACTAATTTCCTATACTGTAGATTGCAGAGATGTCAAACAGTATTGATAGAGAAAAATTCCTCCCCTGAAAGCTCCCTATGCCAATGAAATCTCACATCTATTTCTTATCTCTATCACTATCTCTGTTTATTTCAAGCTGGTAAAATATTTTAAGCAAAACATTTAGAATTAATTTTAAAGAGCTCCATGAACATCTTAGAATTTACAAAGTAAAGAAAAATCCACTTTGATGCAATTCAGTTGGATCCACATAAAGGAAACCTATTTTATGAAATTTACTGTGCTGAACAGAAGCCCAAGCACTTTCTTTCATGGAAGGTAACATTGTTTTCATTGAGCTATGAGAGTAAATATAGCTCAGAAAAAAAACATAAATAAAATGTGGCATCAAATAAAATCTTGAAAAAATACCAGAAATGTGAAAAACTCCAAGACGAAAACAGAAAAAGAGAGTAATAAAATTAAATTATATATTGCAGATTCCATAAAGAAAATAAAAGGGCTTCATACATGAAATGTTACTTTAACAAAAAAGCAACAGCAAGCATTAATCATGAGGAGGATGTGGGGAGGGCAAGGGCAGAGATATAAAAGGAAGACTGCTTTTCGGTAGGTATTTTTGGATGGACTGTGGCTTTTTAGATTCTGAGCAGAATCTATGTATATGCTGTTGTCATGACTTTTTTCTAGTATCTTAGGAAGACACTGAAGAAATGATGATGTGAACCCCAGAGTGGTATTAATATTTATTTGTTACATTAAAGGCTCCAAAATTTGAGCAAATTAAGGACTTTATCTGTTCCCAGATGGCTTTCTATCCAAATGACATTCTCAGTCCTCATACTAAAAAAAAAGTGTTTTAAAACTCCTAGTATGACATTTTCCCAAGTTTATAGTTGATATCTATAAGAAAACATATTTTTGTGTTCTCTTCACTTTGTAATTCACCTCACTTTATTGCATTTATTAAACAACTATTATAATCAAAGCACTGTTCTGGGTAAGAGGCATTGAGACACTAAATTAAATAGTTGCTGCCAAAGATGAGTTTACAGGTGAGGTACCATATGCACACTGATAAGCCAAGACTAACCACCTATTAAAAAAACTGAAGTAGTTTTAGGAGAGAAAGAACACTGATATCTGGTAGAAGGACCAAGGATTTGATCTAAGCTCTGCTTTATGAGAATCTGGGGATTCTCTAGGGATGAGATAAAAAAGGAAGATATTGCGAATTCCTTCTGCAAAGACACAGAGTTCAATCACTTGATCTATGAAGGAACCATACCAATAAGAAGAAATCAATTAATAAGGGTTGTCAAGCTGAAGGGAACAAGCATGTATTAAGTGCCTATTTTGCCAAGGAATATGCTAAGCACTTGACAAATATTATCTCATTTGATCCTGAGGAATATATATTATTACTATCTCCCTTTTACAGTTGAGGAAATAGAAGCAGACAATTTAAGTGACTTTCCTAAGGTCACATAACTAGGAAATATCTGAGGCCAGATTTGAACATAGATTTTCCTGACTCCATGCCTTATACTCAATTATTAGCTGCCTCAGTTATAGAGTGATTTAGAATATCCAGATGAATTTTCATAAAAGGAAAATAAAAATTAATTTCCCAGGAGTTAATGCTACAGACTATTTTACTAAAAGGTAGAAATAGATGAAGAGTTGAACAAAGTAGAAAACTGGAATGATATAACAATGTGAGTAATCAACTATATATTCTACTAGAACTATACTTCTGACAAAATTAGAAAAATAGAGAAGTTCTCAACTTGCCTTAATGATAATTTAACTCCTGAAAATATGGTAGAGCCAATTATGGGAAAATGTTATTCTGAGCCTGATTCACACCAGGAAGGAGGAACTGGTTGCTAAATTAGAAATGATGGAAATACTTGAGTAAATAACAACTGCAATACAAAACTTGTACTGGAAATTGAGAAATCCAAGCATAATCTTCCTAATACTCTGGAATCAATTATAGGACTTTTCAAAATGTTTAGAGAAATTCTAGGTAGAATTTCATGGTACCAAGTTCAAAAGGAAAATAAATCCATGTAAAGTTGCATCAAGAAGACAGGTAAAGATACCATTAATTTTCCATTAGTTTTTTTGGTTAAAAAATAGAAGCTTCTAGCAAATTCACAGAGTAGAGGTTGGCAACAGAAAATAGAGAAAAGGAAGAACTATTTAATTATTTTTCCCCTCTCTATAAGGAAGAATGACCTTTGAACCAGAAAGGACAGAACAAAAATAGTTAAAATGAAATTAGATCCCCCCTCATGTGGAAAAAATTGTAAACCATAATGAATGGGTTTGTTTCCATATACTATAAAATCTTTCTAAAAGAATAACAAAACAAAACTAGAGTGTTAAATTAATGTGCCAGCTGTGTTTGGGAAATAGAATGTTGAAAAGATACCATGGAGAGTTACAAGAAGAGAAGTGATTGCTCCCTCCCCAAAAGGAAGAATCTGTAGTATTTAAACAAGCCCAGTGTTTCTGATTAATGATTGTTTTAAAAGACTTTTATTAACATGTTGTTTTGTGAGTATGTAAAAAGAAAGGAATTAAGTGTCCAGCAAATAATAGCCAGCAAGATTTTATTGAGATCCTAAATTTTTTTTTCACAAAGTTAGTGGCCTAAGTCACCACAGCTAATCATTTGACTTTCTTTCATGCACACATGCTGGGGGGGCTGCTCCCCTCCTCTTCTCCATGTGCCTCAGGATATTTCTCACATGACCTGCCCCTCTGCCCAGTAGCCCAATGGAAGTGCTTCCTCCTTCCCCTTTCTAAGGTCCACATGTAGCATGAGGGTTTCGGTTTGGGCATTCAGTCTCTGAAAGGTTCGCCATCACTGGTGTAGAGGAATATGGGTTAGAAAGTACATTAGATATAGCTGATTGAATGATCTGACCCTAAGAATACTCATAAAAGATGACTGGTCCCTTGGATGGAGACTGGTGATACTAAAGAACTGTTTTTAGTTTTGTGTTATTTAGTATTAAGTATTTTTAGAGTTAAAAAGCCTTGCAAACATCTAGTTCAACATTTACTAAATGCTTACTTTGGGCAAGGAATTTTGGAATTTTTGGTTCTGGAAACATTTCCTGAACCTCCCATATATACCTCCCCAATGCTTTAGGTACGAATGCCCTCCACAAATAAATTTTCTTATATTAATATTGTACATAATCAGTCTATTTATGCATTATCCATCTACTGTCTCCTGACTACATGGATATGTAGTTTTATCTATCCACTCTATACTCTATCTATCTATCTATCTATCTATCTATCTATCTATCTATCTATCTATCTACCTACGAACANCTATCTATCTATCTATCTATCTATCTATCTATCTATCTATCTATCTACCTACCTACCTAGGAACACAATTAATTCTTTCCTAGTTTTCCTAGTAGCTAGTGAAGATAAGAGTGAAGATAAGAAAAGGATTGACATAGAAGGTGATCCTTGAACAAAGTCTTGAATGAAATGAGAAATTCTCTAGGAGAAGCAACTTCAAAGGAATGAAGATGCAAGGTGGGTCATTGTGTGTATAGATCAACAAATAGCCTCAGGAATGGATTAGTTATAAGGAGATTTCAATCTGCAGCAAAGCAATTTACTTTTGATACTAGAATAAATAGGAAAACATTGAATATTATTGAATTGGTGTATGGTGTGGTCAAATGTACACAGTGGGAAAATCAATGTGGTATCAGGGCTGGTTATGAGATTATAATGGTGAGAGACTTGGTGAAAACTTTCCTGGGATAAGTACATTTTCCATTAAAATTTAATATTTATCATCCAAATGGGAATAATCATTATTTTAAAACTATTTCTCTTTTCTACATATGTAAAATATTTAAATATATTGATGATGTAAAAATGTATATATTCTAAAAGTACATATACATATTCTTTATCTTCAACTTTTTGGTGGAACCATTCTATGCTATTGTTGTTTCTCATTTATAAAGCATTTGCCTTACTATGTTGAGGGCCCAGTTGAGATAAGAGAACATAAATTTGTATTGGCCTCAGCACAGTTCCTGCTACCTTGCTGAAATGGCCCAGATTAGTTCATATTTCCTACATGGCACAATATCTTTAGTCATATTGAAATATGAGATCCTTTTCTATTGTGTGAAGATATAAAGAGTACTAGTGTAGTAGTAGTAGTAGTAGTAGTAGTAGTAGTAGTAGTAGTAGTAGTAGTAGCAGCAGCAGCAGCAACAGCAGTAATAGTAGTAGTAGAGGCAGTGATATAGAAAGTGGTAATGGTAGTAGTAGTGGTGGTAGTAGTAGTAGCAGTAGTAATAAATAATATTTAGATAGTGCATACTATGTGCCAGGCACTGTGCTAAGTAGTTAACTATGATTATTTCATTTGGTTCTCTTATTGTGGTCTTCTCACTTTTCTACTTAGTAGCAGCATACACACCCATACACATACCCCAACTCCCCCATGTACAGACATAAATAGATAAAAGTGTAGGAGAGCAGATTGGCAACTATGGTTTTATCATTATGCAAAATTCCACCTGAGGGAGAATAGGAAGAAAATAAGCATTTATTAAGTGCTCACCATATGCCAATCATTACACTAAATATTGTTTTATAAATATTATCTCATATAATCCTCAAAAAACCTTGGGAATGTGAAGATGGGGTTAACTATCCCATGCCCATTTTTAGATTTAATCACCAAATCATCCTTAAGTGGGGGAGGTCTGTGACCTACATATGTGATAGTGGGTGACAAATCAGAATCAACTAAGTGTCCCCTGGGCAGTCCTAAGCAAAACTTTAGCTATAATTGTTCTACGTAAAGTGGAAGGAAGGCACAGGAAGTGACAAAAGGAATGGTCTTTAAAAGTGGCAAGAACTTCCTGTGAGCAGGTCTTTGGCCTTCAACTTGATCTTGAAGGAGTTCTGACTGGGGACCTCAGACTGCTTTTGAATTTTCCCTTAGAACTACCACATAGGTGAGGGAAAAAACTGACTTTCTTTTCCTGATTTTCCTGGAGGTACTAGCCTCCGAAGAGGCCTCCTTATCTTGTAGGAGGTCTTATGGCTAAAACCCTTGTTTAATTTACCTCTGGGCCCACCTTTGCTGGGGCCTCTGAAGCCCTGCCTGATTCAGATCAAGATGGAATAATCTCTCTGATTTCCTTACTTTCACTCTTTCTCCTTTTGTAAATAGACTACAATAAAAAAAATCATTCTGACTTGAGTAATCATTCCTGGTGGCCACACTTTTATAAATTTAGTCCAACCCTTTATTTTTTACCCCTTATAGGAATTAAATACTATTATTATCCCCATTTTAAATTTAAGAAAACTGAGGCATTCAGAGGTTAAGAATCACCCACCATTATACCAATAGGAAGTATATGAGGCTGGATTTGACCCCAGATCTTCCTGACTTCAGGCCCAGTGTTCCATCTACAGTACAATATATAAAATTTCACATACCAAAGCAGATTGGAAAATGTCTTGCAAATCACTGTCTTAAAGAGTTGCTGGGGACACTGAATAGTTAGGAATATTGCTCAGGTTCATGTCTCTAATATGTATCTGAGATTGGACTTGAATGCTACCTCTCTTACCATCTGGAAAATTTGTTTTAAAAACATTCTTTTTGGTAAATTAGTACAATATTTTAGGACATTTTTCTTGGGGATGCTGCTGTACACTGGCAAATGCTTTATAAAGGAGAAACAATGATAAAATACAATGACTTCAAAAGAGGATTATAATAGCCAGAAAATGCATATGTACATTGAGAATATGTAGCCTTTGTATACAATCAGCCTATTTGTACATTATACATATGCAGAAAAAAGAAATAATATTTAGATAATGGTTATCTAATTCTATTTGGGTCACAAATGATAGAAAATGTTTAAGAGATACTTATCCCAGAAAAGTCTGATTATTTTTTTTCTTTTTTTTCCTGGGGCACTTTCTATCTAAACTGTTTCCTAATGACTATAACACATTCTGATAAGAAACCTTCTTGGTAAGAAATTAGACTGGCACAATATCTTGGATTCCTGAAAAAAAATAAATTCAGAAATGCCTAGGAGAGCTTAGCATTTCAGTTATCATGATCTACCTATCAGAGTGAAACATATTAGTTCATTTTCTAGGATTTTGTGAATAATATGCTTCCTTTTTAGTGAAGTTCCCCAAATTTCAGGAGCAAAGCCCCACGTACCATTTATACAAAGACCACAGAGGGAAAGATGAGAAAGGGATTACATAAAATATTCTTTAGAATTTTACATTGTGTAAATGTAGTCATTCAACTCTCTGGGCTTCATCTGGAAATTAAAGGGGTTGGGCTATCTGATTTCTAAGGGCTCTGGTAGCGCTAAGCTAAAAAGTCTATTGAAAACTAAAGACAAGATTTTGAAAGTTCTGTATGGGGGAACTATTGAAGAACTGCTACCATCTTCAAATTTCTAATGCATTACTTATTGGAAGGAAAAGCAAGCTGTTCATTCAGGTATGTGGGAAAACAGGTTAGAAATATACTAAATATTTTAAGGTATTTCATTTCCTCATTTCTCAAAATATTTACATAGGGAAGATTTTGTCTGTTAATTGACAGAATTTTAAAAAATGCAGATTTAGGCATTTTTTAATGTGACAAAATCTATTCATTACTTTGAAGCTTTTTTGCTTGGTGGCTTTTGAAATTTACGGTCAGTTAACTTAATATATAGTGTGAAGTCATAGCAAGAGGGCTGGCGTCAAATTTAGGATGACCTAATTAAAATTCTGCTTGAAACTCTTTAGGACTCTTAGTTTGTAGAAAAGTTATTTATTTGTACTTATATAATTTTCTTCTCCTGAAACTGCCCAAACCCATGAAATCATGGGTCTGAAACAAAAAAATATTCATGTTTCATTCCCTCTTATAATTTACCCTCTGCCTGGATTCTCAACTATGCCATTCTTTACTATTTACACATCATGTTTTTTCATTTTCCTGCTGAAAATATTATATTCATTCATACCACACTCCTATTTTTTTATTGGTTCATTGTAACCTAGAAAGTGATGTCCCAAATATTCATTGTGACATTCTACAGCCTGGCAGTCCCCTTTTGTATTTCATGAATAATCAGGATCATGGTGAATGATCTGGCTAAACTTTATTACTCACCATGATCCAGAGATGCCTTCCTCATGTTCTCATGACTGTGCTCTTATTATTTTCTTTAACTAGATTGTCTTGTCCTCTCTTCTAGAATTATTGATATTTTATCCAAGCTGTATTGCCTGCTAGGTGTATGAGCTATTCAGGGAGGAAGAGTATCTCTGGCGAGAGGGCCTGCTGAGCCCTTTTCAGGGTTGCTCACCCCTCTTTGGTGTCTATCTGTCACCCAGCTTTTACCTGTGGCTCCCAAAACTCTGAAATACACAGAAGTCCCACTCTGGTAACACCATCTCAGCAGACAGACTAAACCAGGAGGGTAGCTAACAGGCTTTATATCTTTTGGTAATCTAAGAATGTGATAAAGAGATTAAATCTACCTTGCCCATTCTTAAATCTAATCACCAAAAGTGTAAACAACTCCACTTAACTCTCAAGTGGGGAGGTCTGTGACCCACGTGTGCAAGAATAGGTGACTAATCAAATTGACTGATTACCCCCTAGGCAGTCCTAAGAAAAGCATCTGTTGTGATTGGATAAGTAAACTAAGAGGAAAGCACAGAAAGTGAGGAAAGAAATGGCCTGGATAAATTGAAAGAACTTCCAGGGCTCACCCCTTTGACTCTTGGCTGCTTGCTTCTTCTTGGGATGGGTGACTAGGACGTGGAGGAGCTCTGACCTCTGGCTGAGACCTTGGACTAAGTGAGATTGTTGTTAATCTCTACCTTGGAATTACACATGGTGAATGTAAAGACTAAATCTTCCTGGACTTTTCTAAAGAAACTGCTCTTTCAAAATGGACTCTATGACTGAAGCTTCTACTTCATTCACCTCCAGCCCTGCAGCCTTGGGTTCAAGGCTGAGCCTCCTCTGACTGAGAATTATTTAGATCTGCCTGGGTTGAACAAGGAGACTGGAGCAAATTAATTAGTGTGTTAGATTACTTATCCTATCCTATCCTTTCTCTGATTTTCTGATTTTCTCTTCCTCTTCTCATTTGTAAATAAACTTCCATAAAAGTCATTTTGACTTGAGATTATTCTTTAATTGGGGATTGATAATCATTCAATTCCCTGACAACCAAACCTTTTAATATTCACTGTACCAAACCCCTTTTGCCCCTTACATGAAGATGTTTACCCCAAATGTGTGAAGAAGACTTCTGGTGGAATGGGAAGAAGAGAACAATTTGTTCCAACAGCCATGACAGACAGCTGAAACAAGCATTGCAGAGCACTTCAAACTTGGTAAGACATCAAAGGCAACTAGGTCATTCAGCCCCCAGGCCATGGCCAGTTGTCCTGACCTTTGTCTTACTTCTGGTCTTTAGGGATTCTGCAAGAGTAACAATTTACATGGCTCTGCCTCTCTAAAGTCCAATTAACAAGCAAGTCAAGACATCACTCACACTGATGTCAGCAGTCAGCTTAGAACAAAGGATGAACAATTGCCTACCTCAAATTTAACTGTAGATGACACAATTGGTATTTTCAAAAAGATCTTAACAGGATCTTATCAGGGCTTCAATGTAATAGGATTTTTTTCTTTTTTTTTCTTTTTTTTTGCCAGAATTGTGATTTCATCATTGTAAGGAGATATGGAGAAGGTATACTCACTGTTCCAATGCAGACTGGCACCTGTTCTTCAGTGCATTGCCTCCAAAAGTTGCCTGCCTCACTGAGAGGTTAAATGATTTGCTGAGGTTCACATGTCTATGTTATGATTAAAAATTCCTCAAGAGACTGATTTTGGAGTGAGAATTTTATCAATTATATGGGTTTATTGGTTAGACTAGGATTGTAAAAAATAAGGTGACATAGATCTCCATAGTTCTCTTGGGATCAGGAAGGACCTGAGCTGAGAAGGTACAACAGTGTGGACTGAAATTTGCAAAGGGGAGCAGGCAGCTGCAGTTGGGATGGACCCTGAAATAGCCCAGTGGAATGTTGCCAATTAGGAATGTGAAAGGAGGGGCCCCAGACAAGGAGTTTTCTCAACTGTCACTTCTCTCCTGCCAGGACTGGGACCCAGGGGGGTTGGTTTTTTGGGTTGGGAGGTTTCATTTTGAGTTGGATCCTGAGTGATTTTGAAATATTTGAAGAGGGAGTTAGCTACTGTGACCAAGACTTAGAAGAAGTCCAGAACTGCTCTCTTGGGGAGAAGACATAGCTGATAGTGAAGTTCATCCTTTCCCTCCATCCTTGATTTCCTCTATACCTTTTTCCTCTGTACCCTGAATTTAATTTATCCTTTAATAAACCCCTGTTAGTTTTATACTTAGAATCTGGAGCAGTTACATTGTGGGGCAGGGGGGAGGTGACTAATCTAGTGGCTGAGAAGAAGACTAATTCCAAAGACCATCTTGAGGGGTAAAGCTACTGGAATTTAGGACTGGCAGGGAGGCTTGTCTTAACAGGGCTGGCTCTGAAGGTGGGATCCAATCCATTAGTGTCACAACTGAACCCCAAAACCTTCTTTCAGTATCCCTAGTTGGGGAACCTCTTTGAGTTTATTCCCTCATAGGTCTTCCCCAGGGGTGGGGGTGAGGAGTTAGCTATACTGGTCCATTGAAAGCAAACAAGGGTGGGGGGTCTAGATACACACCTCCATACCATCAATACTCACCTTCATACACAGGGCAGCTTAATAAATAAATTTTAAGGAGCTCATTATTCAACCCCACTGTTGAACATCCCAAGACAGTTTTAATTGCTGATAGCTAATTAAGAGCTATAAACCTATCCACCCTTTTCCATACCCACTGGTAGATAGGTCACATAACAGGAAAAGAACCTTTGTCCTCTTCCTTTATTAACCAAATTCTTTTAAAAAGAGAGACATTCCTTGGGATTCCTAGGGACAAAGAAAATGTAGAAAGCAATAGACTAAATGGTATCTCTGACCCATATCCCAGACATTGGAATATATGTTAATTATCCCTAACATATAGGGATTCATATAACATATAAAAAATAACTTATCACATCTAGTATGTTAGAGATGGATCTGAATCCATGATTTCTTGACTAATGCCAGCAGCCCATGCACTAGGTCATTTTGAATCAGAGATAGAAAGCAAAAAAAACCCATAAAAATAAAAACAAACAAAAACCTAATGATCTCTTAGGTAACTGTAATAGGATAAATAAAATTAGAACACTGCATTAATAGAATCGTGTCCAATAAGATAGAAGTTATATTCACATTAAACATTTTTTCCTAATTAAAATATTCCTAGATTATTGTGCTCAGTACCAAACAATATATTTTAGACTAGCCTTCAGAAACTCTTGCTGTCCCCATGGGAACTATGAGGTACTGTACTCCATGTTCTCTACTTAGGCAAGTATTTTGGACTGGTTTTAGTCTTCAGGAGAGCCTGCTTTAATTAGGAGGATTAGGCTCCTTCTCACACATTTTAGTTGATCTTCCTAACCCAGCTACCCATGGAAAAAAAAATCAAACTTTACATGATGGTTGATGTCTAAGTCTCCACAAAGTGGTGATATATTCAATGTACAATATATATTAGGCATGAAGCAGGCAATTTATTCCAAGACATAAAATAAATACTAAACAACTCTCACAACCTCATGTTAATAGAACAAATGAAGCAGGGTTCCATATCTGTATCATTCTAATCTGCTGGCTGTTTTATATTTAATCTCTTCAAAACATAAAGCAATTTGCAGTGTGGCTTTATTAGACATTTTACATTTCACCTAGATTCAGCAGGTTCTTATAACTGCTAGCAAACTGTTTGGATTATTCATTTCTTGAAGTTCAGTAACCTCTCCAAGAGTACTGGATGATACTCTTCCCCCTTCTACTCCACTCCCCTTCTCCACATATTTATACACTTGTAATTCTATGTAATTCTAGCCAAAGATGTACAGAACTTTCAAACCCACAGACCCCTCTATTCCTGAACAACCCATGCTATTAGCTGAGGCAGTTAAGCAATAAAGTATATCTAGCCTCCTTAGTACCTAGCACACAGTAAGTGCTACCTAAATGTTAGCTGTTATTATTATTTCTACTATTACTAATTATTTCCTTAAGATCAGGAAAGAACAAACACTGTAGTGTCAAAGATGGGCAGTGCCCCAGGAACAACCTTGACTAGTTGAAGCTAATGTCATGGGAGCATTTTTCACAGCACTAGAGAAGAGAATCATCATTTCTTCCTCCTAATTGGTGTCATACGATTATATGAAATTGGAAAGTTGAATCCAAGTGAATAATGATTAAAAAATATCTTTTTTACAACTTCTGCCGCCTCCTATCCCTCTGAAACTCTTGTGGAGAAAGTGAATGAACAAAGAAATATTCAGTTTTTAGCCACATTCAACTACTGGCTCTCATGACATTAGTAAATATGCTGAAAAATTGGAATGCACTCAGAGGAAGGTGACAAGGATGGCAAAAGGACTTGAATCGGTATATGATGGTCTAAAAGAATTTGGAAAGATAAGCATTTGCAAAGAGAAAAAAAAAATTATCACTAACCGAGGACAATATTTTACTTGACTAAGAAAGCCCAAGAGAATAAACATTTAAAAATAATGAAGAAATTCACTAGTTTTGCCGAAGTAGCAGAATACCAAAAAAAATCCATGGAAACCTCAGTATTTCTGATATTATCCATATCTATTGACTCCAACTCCAATTTTTTTTCCCCACTAATACCACAGCAACAATGTAATCAAGCTGTACACTTCAAGTTGAAGATTTTAATATTGTACATTGGCATGTTTTAAGATACATGCTTACTGGAAAAATCATTCCAGAGATAACTCACATTTAGACTGATTAGCTATGTTCCTTCTTAATGAGAGTGTTATGTGCAGAAACATTATCGCCTTCCTGCAGATTGTTCACAGCTAAATTGAAACATTAAGAATTCTCATTAGAAACTTCTAGAATGATTAGACCACTAGTCCTAGACCCAAGTACAGAATGACAGTGGAAAGTTTCTCTTGATTTACTTGGTTTTAACCTGAGATTTATAATATTTGGGGCAGTCCCCCCACCCCCTTCTATAAATAGAGTTAAGTTTTAGGAAGACAAGTTTCCTTTATTTTCTCAGATGAAGGGGCAACAGAAAAGGCCTAGAAAAAAGTTAGAATTAGTTTCGAACCTAATACTTCTACCAAATAGCAACTGCTCAAGTGATTTCACAATACTGAGCTTCAGTTTTTTCATCTGTGAGAGGGAGTGCGATATATGATTTCTTTAAGTCTATTGAAAATTAAATTACGGATCTGAAATATTTAATAACTGTCAAAATATAGAATCAGGAGATTTAGTGTATCACAGTGGATTGAGGGCCAGTCTTGGGATTAAGAAAATTAAGCTTCAAGCCTTGTCAATGATACCTACTAGCTATTGGCCCACAGGAAAAATCATTTAACCTCTCAGTTCCCCAGTCAAATCTCCACAAATATAAGAAACAGATAAATTTCTTATCTGCATTGGTGAAAGCATTTACCATATTAGGAGTTCCCTGTGTCTGGAAAAATAGGCATGGGGGAAAAAGCTCAATTACAAAGAGTATATGATTTTTATTACAGCAGAAAATGTTGAGATTATAGAAATTAATTCACTGCTTACTCTAGCTGAGAACATGATCAGGAATAATCTTAGAGAATTCTTATAAGTTATTATGGCAATTTATATTAAAGATAATAACATATTATAGATTTTCATATTTTGAAAAGACCACAATATGACACAATTGGATAAATACCTAAAAGACTCCCCCATCCCCTATAATATATGCTTAAGGAAGATATCCAACCTCTGCTTGAAGACCTTTAGTAACAGTGAACTTGCTACTTACCAAGGCAGTATATTTCACTGTTTTATAGTTGTAATTGTTAGGAAGTTTCTTGAAATATATATGGCAAATGTGACAGGGGAGCCAATAAGTTTGGTGGGTATCCCAAGCCACAACTGAAGTTTTGCAGTAACAATAGTAGCTCCCATCTACTTTGTGTGAGCCCAAAGAGAAGAGGCCTATAAGTTAATTTATTGGATTATTAAAAAATCTAAGAATATACTATATAATTTGTCAATGTGTTCATGCCACATTTAAACACTTAGCTAGTATATATAGTGGTCTATGGAAACTTTTTCAAAGGCTGCTGTAGCCTACTCTCCACCAGAATGTGTTCAACCTAAAAAATCTTAATATTTCCCTTTTCCCTGCCCAACATCAATATTAACATAATAATATTTTTAAAATGAAAATTGCTCTGAAATATTAAAAATATCATATTAATATTATTCTTTTTAAAAATTTTAAACATTTATTAATATTCATTTTTAACATGGTTACATGATTCATGCTCCCGCTTTCCCCTTCACCCCTCACTCTCCCCCCACCCATGGCCAACACATTTCCACTGGTTTTGTCATGTGTCCTTGATCAAGACCTATTTCCAAATTGTTGTTAGTTGCATTGGTGTGGTAGTTTCGAGTCCACACCCTCAATCATGTCCACCCCGACCCATACGTTCAAGCAGTTGCTTTTCTTATATGTTTCCTCTCCTGCAGTCCTTCCTCTGAATGTGGGTAGCATCTTTACCATAAATCCCTCAGAGCTGTCCTGTGTCATTGCATTGCTGCTGGTACAGAAGCCCAATACATTCGATTTTACCACAGTGTATTGGTCTCTGTGTACAATGTTCTTCTGGCTCTGCTCCTTTCACTCTGCATTAGTTCCTGGAGGTCTTTCCAGTTCACCTGGAACTTCTCCAGTTTGTTATTCCTTTTAGCACAATAGTATTCCATCACCAGCATATACCACAATTTGTTCAGCCATTCCCCAATTGAAGGACATACCCTCCTTTTCCAGTTTTTTGCCACCACAAAAAGTGCAGCTATAAATATTTTCATACAAGTCTGTTTATCTATGATCTCTTTGGGGTACAAACCCAGCAATGGTATGGCTGGATCAAAGGGCAGGCAGTCTTTTATAGCCCTTTGAGCATAGTTCCATATTGCCAGCCAGAATGGTTGGATCAGCTCACAACTCCACCAGCAATGCATTAATGTCCCAATTTTGCCACATCCCCTCCATATTAATATTATTCTTGCTAACATCTTTACTTGTCTAGAAAATTTCCTTCTGTCATTCATAAGACAGAAGTAACTGACATTTAGCTAGTTAATATATTTTTTCCTTTTCTTTTTACCAGATTATGTCAATACAATTTTTAATAATTGTTTTCTGATATTTTTCCATCCGTGTCCTTTCTCTCTCTCTCTCTTACTCTTTCTCCTCCAGGAAGGCAGGTAATATAATATAAATGGCACATATGTTATTATACAATACATATTCCCATATCTGTCATGTGAAATGAAACACATTGTTTAGACTAGAGAAAAATTCAAGGGAGAAATACAATGAAGAATATTGTGCTTCAAACTGCATTCAGACTCTATCACTTCCTTCTAGGGTGGTAGATGGCCTATTTATCATCATGAATCCCTTGGAGTTGTCTTGAATCCTTGCATTGTTGATCCATGTCATTCACAGTATAATATTATTACTGTGTACAGCAATCTCTTGGTTCTGCTCATTTCACTTTTCATCACCTCATGTTAGTCTTTACAGGATTTTTCTGTGATCATCTTGTTTTTCATTTCTTATTGCATGTAGCAATCCAGGTATACATTAATTGTGATATTATTTTAAGAAGTATTCAAAAAAACTTAACTCTTATACTGCTAATGATTGATCTCTGTAATCTTGAGTCAAATTGCCAAATCCCTAGCCCTTCCCTAAGGCTACACCCCAGAAGAGAGTCAGTTATCTTAGTCTCCTTACTTTTCCTTCTATGATCAATTAACATAGGTATCAAACATCAGTAGATGCCTTAGGCCATATCCCCCCTGGATCTGGATCTTAGCTCTACCTATTGTTGCAGGTTTTGGCAGTTTTCATTTTATGATGATTACCTCATAATGTTAATGTATCAGGCCACTGGCCTCTCCCCTTCCCCCCATACTGTTGTATCCCCAATAAAAGTGACAAGACATCAGTTGGCAAAAGAGCTCTTAACCATCAGAGCTCCTAACCATGAAGCTCTTGACCATCAGAGCTAACTCGCTGTCTGTCTACCTTATGCCAAAACTTTCTGTGTCTGCATATCTTTATTCTCGCCTTATGTTCTCTTTCCATTAATCCTTAACCCGTAACCCATTTTCACTCAGTCCTTGGTTCCCCTTTCTGAGTGTCCAACCCACTAGGAATCTTCGTGAAGCTGCTGGACGGCTTCATTGCACAATAGTATTTGATTACAATCATAAAACACTTGTTCAGCTATTCCCCAATTGATGTACATCACTTCAGTTCCAGTTCTTTGTCACCACAGAAAAAGCTGTTAGTTTTTGTTTCTTTTTGAATGAGGGTCTTTTCCCCTATCTTTGGTCTCCTTGGGATACAGACCTATTGCTGCCTGGTCAAAAGGGAGGCAGAATTTTATTGCCCTTTGGGCATGGTTTCAGATTGGTTTCCAAGTCAATAAAAATTTAACTGGCAGTACTGTGCTAGACACTGAGGATATAGCCACCATGCTTAATCCATCTGATTTCTCATTTTATTAATATATTTCCATATATCCATTTTTAGTGTACCTTGTAATACTTACTTACTTTTTGTTTATCTTGCTTTTTAATTTGAATTATTTCTTTCTGGATGTTTGTAGTATTTTCTTCTTGGCCTGGGAACTCTTGAAATTGACTATAACATTCCTGAGAGTTGTCATTTGGGGATTTATTTCAGGATGTGATCTGTGGATTCTTTTAATTTCTATTTTATCCTCTTGTTCAAGAATATCAGCATAATTTCTTTAATATGATATATAAGCTTTTTTTTTGTCATGACTTTCAGGTAGTCCAATAGTTTTTAAATTGTCTCTCCTGGATTTATTTTCCAAGTCAGTGTTTTTTAAAGATATTTCATATTTTCTTCTGTTTTTTTCATCTTTTGATTTTGTTTTGTTTTTTTCTTGATGTCTCATGAAGTAATTAGTTTCTATTTGTCCAGTTCTAATTTTTAAAGATTTAATTTCTTCCATGATCTTTTTGCCTGTGGACTAGGAATTCTGAAATCTGATGAATCTGTTTCTTCTGCTATTGGCTTGAAGGGCCTGGCACTATTAGCTGTTTTGCCCTGGTGCTGGGCCTTCACCAGAGTAGTAAAGGCTTGAAAGGGTCCAGTGCTATGGCTTTCCAGGCCTCACAGTAAACTGGTCACAGGGCCTTGGATTTCAAGGGGTAACTCTGAGGTGCTCTTTTGTTGGTGTAACTCCAGTCCTGGGATCCTGAAGTTGGCCTACGCCCAGGTTCAGAAGCTGGTACAGCAGATGGCAGTGGGTGGTCATCCAATAACCTTCTGTGTGAAGTTTTGCTTCCAGTTCCCCTTTATCCCATGAACATCAACTTTCTCTGCCTACCTTTCATGTTGTATTCAGTGGGAAACCTCCCTCATTCCTTTATGCTGTTGGTTTTTGACTCATGTCATTTTGAGGTACTTTTGAAAGATTGGTTTTGAAGGATTGTCAGAGAGGTTTCAGTTTTTGCTGCTACTAAGCCACCATCTTGGCTCTGGCCCCTTCAATCTTACTTTTTAAAATAAAGTATAATTAATCATACAAAACCACATTCTAATCAGTCAAGCAGTTTCATCCTAACGTTCAATGATATACATAAACCACAATTTCATTCTTTATAAATGGTCAAGATCATTTGTCTGAAGATGAATGAAAAAAGAGACCCTGTAGTGATTTGTTGTAATGGGTATGGTATGAGCAATATTCTAGCTTCTTCCTTCTATGCAAGTTAGATTAAGTTTCTTTTTCCTTTAAAAGGTATTGAGACTTTCTTCAGTACTGCTTTGGTTCAGGGGAATAAAGATACAGACTACTGATGACATACATTTCTTTTTGATGACTCTCCCTATTTGATTAAAAAGAAACAATGGGGAGCTCTGAAGATTCTCTAATGCTTGGCTGGAGAGCATTAGATAGGGATTTTCATTAAATTGAATCAACTCAGGTGTCTTCATTACCTATCTGTTGAGCATACTTCTCTATCTCTTTCAACTCAACTGATCTGAAATAAGTGGATATATAAACAACTTGAGAGAGAACATTGTTAAATTTTCAGTATACTTACACCTCAGAAATGAACAATCACTAAAATTCAGAGTTTGATTTATTTTTTTAACTTAATAATGTAGACTTACCTTAAAATGGTTTGCCTACATTTTATCCCCTGGTAGTTAAAGATTTACCATTTAACCCCTGTATTATCTTATAATCATTGTTAAGATTAGTCAGGTATGTAGTAGAAAACTCAGGGAATGAAGTCATCTCTAGACCAGAGGCTTGTTGACAGCAGGTTAATGGTAATTGAAATGAATAATTATAACTGTCATTTATAAATTGACTTAAGGTTTACAAAGAGGTTTAAATCATTATTTTATTTGTCTCCAAACACTCTTGCCTAAAAAATTATTTTGTTTTAGTACCAAACCTTAACAGGATAGAGAGATTTACTGTCAGCCTAGAGAAATGGGAGTCCAGTGCATGTGCAAACTTCAACAGATTTCTTTTTTTGATAATTCTCTATATAAAGGCTGCTAGGACTATTACTTCAGAGAGAATTGGAATAACTTGAATGGAGCTTTGGAGGGTCTATGGAGCAGTTCTATTAGATTAACTACATGGGGAAAGGGAATCTCACTGATGGGTTCTCACATGCATTCCTAAGAACTTAGATTCAGTTATATCTTATTGACTGCATTAATATCTAAAACATTTCAGGGACTCTTTCATGATGTCTAGTGATATGTCCATAATCAATTAATCTTATTCCTTGGCTTTTTCCTTCATACTTTTCTCTTCTAGATGAAGGGACTTAAGTCTCCTACCTTGATCAGAAGAATGAGTTGCAGAATCTAAGAGTGGGAATGAAATCTGGATTTTTGCAGCCAGTTTAGTATTTTTGCCCTGAGGAATAAGACAGAATATTTGAGCATGATCTTCGGGACCTCAGCCCAGTAGAAAAACTCATTTATTAATCAGGTTATATGTAGACACTGATTTGGATTAACAGTATTATGCAAGAAATGAATGAAATTTTGATTCTTTTTTCCATAGAGGCAGTGCTGGCAGTAACAGGATTGTACCCCCAAGGAACTGAGGGACATGTGTATATATAAGTTTTTCTTACTATGCCTAAATTTAAATAAAATGTCTTTTTATAAAACTAATTGATAAATGGTTAAATGAAGCTGGAATTTTACTCACAGGCTTCTAAAATGTAGGAAAGAGAAATGGTAGGGGATCGAGCTGATATCATTAGAGAAATAATATACCCCAGACCTTCAAGGTGCTCCTCAGGAAGCCTGAGTGGTAATGATGAATTCTCACTCCAATAGAGAAGGACATCACACATTTGTTACATTTCATTTCACAGATGTTTGCTTGAAATGTTGCAAATCTCTTGAAAACTATTCATATCATTTGTCCACTTTTTTATTGAGGAATGGCTCAATATTATGCATTCATAATAATTTCCATTTATATTCATATACATTATTCAAAATTTAAACAAAAAATTATTATAGTTACCCCCCCAAGTTTATGTATTTTCATGAGTTCTCTGAACATTGTTTTCTTCAGATAACTCCCATTTGTTTCCCCCCTTCTCAATGAAACTGTTCCATTTCTGTTTTTATAATTTGATTCTTAAATTTTCCATCCCTAATGATTTGCCTTCCCATGTAGAATTTCTCTGCATGGCATACTATATAGGCTTCATTTTAACCCTTTGAAATCTACTTTCCCAAGGTCTAGGGTCCATGTCAGAGAAAGTCTGATCTTTTTTTCTCCTCCGTATCAAACTCTAGGATTATTTACATTTTTCAAAGTTCCTATACCTCACCCCCATTCCAAAAGTTCCTTTCTCTTAGTGATATTCAAAACCAGAAGAACAATTTCCCTTGTAAATTTATTTGAGATTTCTCATTGTAAACATAACAGGGTTCTGTGTGAGAATTGTGATCTATTCCTGAACTCCTCTCTGCCCATTCTATCTATAGCACACTCCCAATGATAAAATCAATTCTGCTAAATACTCATCTATACTGGCCTGAAATGATTGGATCATGATGTTCCTATTCATAATCAGTTCCAGTTATTGTATTTGTTCATTTTCAGTCACATTTGACTCTTTGTGTCCTCATTTGGGGTTTTCTTGGTGAAGACCCTGGAGTAGTTTGCCATTTCTTTCTTCAGCACATTTTACAGACTTGCCTAGGGTCACATAGCTAATCAATGTCTGAGGCCAGATATGAACTCAAATGTTCCTGACTTCAGGGCTGGCACTTTATTATCTGTTGAGCCACCTAGCTGTGACACTGATGCTTGTTAAGCAGAATGTTTCAGTGCAATAGAATTTAGAATAAGACACAATATGCTGAACAAAATAAGGATACATGATTAGTAAGTTGTTTCAAAATCAAGATTTCATGATTCTCCTGAGATCTTTACTTATGAATTAGATAGTAAATCCTGATTTTCCTTGCCCAAGTAGAAAGTTATTGAATGTTTATGCTCTCTACTGTTCCTCTCTCTCTCTCCTTTATTTATTTTTTTCTCTCCTTTATTTTTAATAGTACAAATTATGTTCTTGAGCCTTATTTGTGCTTTATTGTAGGAGATCGTATCTAAGTAGCTGTAATTGTCCTATCTTCATACATGCTGTGGGAGAGAAATAGAAAGAGGGTACCATATCTTGGTTTTAATATTATCCTGGAAAAAAGGAATTTTCATGTGGAGGATTGTCAATCAACTGAGTCTTTAGTAACCCTGAAGAAATAAATAGTTCTTTCCTAAAGATCCTCTTAAATACCACTTTCATTAGTATCCTTTTCAATAAATACTTGTTCCAGTGAGAAACTTATTCAATATCTTGAATAAAGAAAAAATAAAGATTTGTAGCAAAGCTTGCTAAATACAAACATGTTTAAAATGTGGAATGAATGCCATCCTTGTTTACATAAAATGACAACACAATCTTCAATTTCTTGTCAAAATAACAACTGCCCCCTAAAAAGAGCAGGAAATATGTGGTAGATAAAATATTAAACTAAATCTGGTTCATTAAGGAAAAGGAAATATATTCATTTCTCTGATCATTTGAGTTGTTGCTCATTCATGTCCAACTTTTTGTGACCTCATTTGGGATTTACTTGGCAAAGATACTGGGTAGTTTGCCATTTCTTTCTCTATCTCCCTTTACACATGACAAAACTGAGGCAAACAGAAGTAACTGAATTGCTCATGGGGAAACAACTAATAAATGTCTGAGGCTGGATTTGAACTCAGATGTTCCTGACTCCAGGATCAGCACTCTACCCATTTTGCCATCTATCTGCCTGATCATTTTGAGGTATCTAAAATTTCCTACTTTTTGGCTATTTTTGTCACAATTATGGGACAAAATCAAGGAAAACAGAATTGAGGAATAATATCCATTAATAAATTGGACTAATAGCTTATGAAATGTAGTTGGAAAATTTATAATGTCTGTGCTTTGTGTTTTTATAAGTGAAAAAGGCTTTTCTAGAATCAGGGCATGATTTTCCTATTTGTATTAGCTCACAAAATACAATAGAAACAAAAAATTATCATTGAAATTGAAGTGATTGTTATCCAGAAAATGAATATGTTTGATAAGAAAAATATATAAAATCATCTAAAGGAATTTTCTAGAGAAATATATATTTTATCTATGACATGTAATTAAATCCATAAAACATAAATAAGTAGTAAATGATCAGTTTTAAGAATAATGTCCAGCATTATCTTCCCAGCCACAGCCATCTTTAACTCTATCAGTCCCCAAGTTTCAAGTCCTTTCAGTCCAAGCTCCAGAATATTGTTCTTATCTACTCCCTCATTACATTTTCTTTTCCTACCTCAATTTCTCTATCTCCATCAGCAATTCTTGTCTAATTTAGTTAAATAATGCTCTGATTAGAATACTTCTAATTTCTCAGCCCCTTTGCTCAAGTTTTCTCAAGGGACATCTTGGCCACTTCAAGTGTTTAATATAATTTTCTTTCCTTTTTAATTATAGTATTTTGCTTTTAAGAATTTTGGTTTCAGCGGGTTATGCTTATATATAACAACAGTTTCTTGTAGCAAATAATTCTCCTTATGGAGATTCACCATCCATTTAATAGTCTCATCTACTCCCAGCCTTAACCTATTCTTTCCCTGGAAGGAAGTTTGAAAGAAAAATGGCTGAACATTTTCTCCTTTTTCTGAGTTACTGAGGAAATCAGCCAGTCCTTTTATAACTATCTCTTCAAATGGTATTATATTAAATTTTCTCCTTATGTGTGTAAAACTATATTTTTAAAAAAATGCATATTTGAACTCTGCAAATTTTATTTACCTAAATATAAGAAGAGTCTGAGTGAAAGGGAAGAATCAACCAGAATAAGAAGAGAAATCAAAACATTTAGATGTTTTTAAAGCACTTCAGATTTGTCAGTGGAAAATTGCTGAGTGCTCATCCTGCATATTTAATTGAGATTACAGTGTATTAGAAATATAGTTATAATATGGCCTTACTCTCCTAGAGCAGTAATCTCTACTCGGGGCTCTAGGGCTACTCCCAAGGTGATGAAAGTGTCTTTTTGGTAGTAATATTAATTTTTGCTCATTCTGCTGTGATTCTCCCACTGTTAACTAATAGTGATTAGAATCTCACTTTAATGTAATCAATTAATAATAGCTAACTTTTGCAAAAGGATATTTATTTCAGAACTTTAGGAACAGCAGACATATTGGTAGGTTTCTCAGAGGAATGAATTCTTCTCTCTATCGCCACTTGATTCTCTGAGGCTTAAAGCAGTTTCTTCATAGCATTGGTCCTACTGAGTTGAAATCTAAATACGATTTACAACATCCAATGATGAGTCTCAACTACTGCTTTTCTGAGTAACTCAGGACACTTTGATACTGTACTTTCTAGCTGTAAAACCCATTATAGATTCTGATCCCAAGTCTCCTTGTGACTCCCTCTCCTGACTTTTCAAAACTCACGTCATGCTCATCATGACTATACCTATAGTATATACTATATTAAAATATACCAAAAGTAAAAGAACAAATCTCCTGTATTAACTGAGCATATTGATGACTCCTTAGATCCTTCCCCTTCTCCACTCCAATTGCTGAAGGAAAGAGACAATAAATAATATTCAGAACTAGTTTTCTTGTGAGATATGAGCTGATAATAAAGTCTAGGTTACAAGCAGATAAAACACAGACAATTTTTTTTTACTTTCCCCTTTAGAAAAAGGGAACTTACAGAAAAGCAAAAGAAACTAATAGTGTCTCAGGGAAACTGTTTTTGATGCTATACATACCCTGAAAATAAAGTACCAAAAGTTCTCACTCTCTGAATATCTTTGAGAATGGAAGAGTCAGTCTGGTGGCACTCTGAATTCCGAGAACAAGAGTGTGAAGTTGCCATCAATCTTTCAGTGGGAGAGGGCAAAAGCTGTGAAGTATTTTTCAAAGTCAGATCAAATTCCTCAGAGGACAGTAATCAAAGCTGCATTGTAAAGGAGTTCATGGATCATACCAAGATGGCCCAAGTGCTCAGGAAGCTTGTGTAGTTATTCTCACAATACATCACTAGATTTTCAATAGCAATTGGGAGGGCTGCAGCCTATTCAAAGGAGTAGCAGAGGCCTGGCTGGCACACTGACAGCAATTAAATATACTTACAATTAAGTAAACTAGTAGATAGCTAGTTTTATTTTATAGTTGTTATTGTTTAGGAAGATTAGTCTAAGGACGACTTTTCCTCAAAGACATAAAAAGTACTAAGATATGGAATGATTCATGGTAGGCTAATGACACCAAAGATTTGTTCAATAATGAAATTTGTAGACCATGATAATTTAATGTTTAGTTCCAAGTTTAGTTATCAAGATTTATGACATCCTCTAGCAAAACCAGGAAAACAAATACCAGATGCTTAGATTTCTTCATTAAATACTGCTAAGTTAAATCACACAATGGAATGAAAAGTGATCCATAGTCTCAACAAGCAAAACTTTAGGGAAAAAAAGGAATGGAAGAAAGTTGGACCAAACCAAATAAAGCTGAACATGATTTAGTGTCCTTTTTTCAGACTACAAAAATGGGATAATAAAGGTAAATGATGGTAGTGCCACCCCAATTACAGGGAAATTTTTTCAAGATGCAACTCAAACATAACTTTTGACATGATGCCTTTTCTGTTTCCCCAAACTGCTAATTTCAGGCCTTCCAAATGACCTCTTATTTATTCTTTTGAGATAATCCATATATATAGATGCACATATTCATTGTATTCTTCCATTAGAATATAAACTCCATACAGGTAGGGATTGCTTAATCCCTTGTATTGAAACTGCTTGAACATATTATACATAGTGATACATGTAAGGCTTTTGATGAATGTTTTTTAGTAGAATATTTTATCATTTTTAGAGCTCAATCATATTATATCATATTCATTGATTTCTTTATTCCCTAACATATAGGGTCCAATTTGTTTCCATGTCTTTGTAAAACAAAATGTTACTATTTTTCTTTCTACAAATAAATCCTTTCTATCTGTCTTGGATCAGTTAATTATCATGGCATGTCATTGTTATGTGATCATCTTGGCTAGAGACATAGCTGGGACAAAGGTTTTTTTGAAGAAGAGTTCCAAGCTTATTTTCAGAATGTCTGGATGAATTGAAAACTCTATAGAAAGGCATGTGTTTCTCTCCTGCAGTCATATCAACAATTGCCATTTTCTTTTTATTTTTTAAAGTTATTTTTGGACTTTGATAGTTGTGAGTAGTAGTTCATTCTTTTCATTGACAAGAAAAATTTGTTAAGTGCATACCTTTTTCTAGACACTTCCCTCAGGATTCATAATCCCTGACCTCAAGGTTATATTCTATTTCTGCCACTTTATGGTCTCCTTGCCTCAATATTTATAGAACCTTTCCTTTTAAGAAAGATGGCTAAAGCGCTCTTTGTGGTGGCAAAACATTGGAAAATGAAGGGATGCCCTTTGATTGGGGAATGGATGAACAAACTATGGTATCTATTGGTGATGGAATAATATTGTGCTGAAAGGAATAATAAACTGGAGGAATTCCATGTGAACTGGAATGATCTCTAGGAATTGATGCAGAGTGAAAGGAGAAGAACCAGGAGAACATTGTACACAGAGACTGATACACTGTGGGTGGCACAATCGAATGTAATGGACTTTTCTACTAGCAGCAATGCAATGACCCAGGACAATTCTGAGGGACTTATGAGAAAGAACACTATCCACATCCAGAGAAAGAACTGTGGGAGTAGAAACACAAAAGGAAAAAAAAACTGCTTGATCGCATGGGTTGATGGGGACATAACTGGGGATGTAGACTCTAAGCAATCACCCTAATGGAAATATTGATAATATGAAAATAGTTCTTGATCAATGAAATATGTAAACCCGGGAGAATTACTCATTGGCTATGGGCGGGGGGTTGGAGGAAGGGAAAGAACATGAATCATATAACTATGGAAAAATATTCTAAATCAATTAATTAAATAAAATTTTTCAATTAAAAAAAAAGATGGCTAAAGTGACTACAGAATTAGGCCTGGAGATGGGTATTCCTGGGCTCAAATCCAGCTTTGTGATCCTAAGCAAATCATATAGTGTTAGGGACCAAGACTTTAAGATAAGATAGTCACTCTTCTAAGAATAGATATCATTCACTCTTCTAAGATAAGATATTGATCTTAGGCCCAGCCGTCCTTGGAGACAGTAAGACGCCACCAGAGATTTTCTATGCTCCCTTTCCGCTTTCCTTTCCCCTTAGTATCTGCCGACCCCCTTCTGCCCTCAGCCTATATATTCTTGTCATAGATCTGCAATAAACGAGCCTTGCTTCCATCCAAATGACTCTGTCTTGCACGCGAGGTCTCCCCTCTTCTTCCCCTATGGGTTCTTAGGTTGCCATTTCCCCCGACCCCTCGGTTGTGTCCGGCTGGACCCGGACAGATATAGAGCTCCAATTATTTAGTCCTTTCAATTCTTCCTCCTTGGAACTAAGACTCAATATTTTTTCCAAAATAGAAGATAAAAGAATTTAAAAAAGAGAGAAAAGAAAAGAAAGATCACTAAGGAAAAAAAAAACAAAAGAAAACCAACAACCTCATCTGACAGTGAATATATTCTGCCCATCTAGTTTGTCATCTCTCTACCAAGAAAAAAGGGAGCATGGAGAAGAGATTTTTTTTTCTGCTTCCTTCCTTTCATGTTTCCTTGTATGGATGGATATTATTATCACATCAAAGAAACTCTCCATTCATCACATCTGCATTTTAATTACAACCAACCTAAAAAAAACCTCAAGTTCATCCTGACTCTGGAGGAGCAGGTGTCCATTATCCATTATCCTGTACCATTTGGTTTTAAAGGGACTCATAGTTGCAGCTGTTATGATATAAATAGACTTAAATATTTAACCTGTCTTTATTATCATCCCAGTATTTCAAAAGTTCTATTTTGTCATTGCTATAGATAATCACCTCCCTGATACAGATGGTAACCCTCCATATCTAAGTATATATTTCCATAAGTCCTTGTGACCAAAAAGTACCCCATCATATACGAAGACCAATATTTGATCATTTCTATTTTTTAAAGGTATGGGGGGAAATGAACATTTATTTTTAACAGTATGAAGAAAACTAATTTTGATTTTTTTTCTGATTTTCAAAATTATATACTTAGTAACCACCACTAAAATCTCCAACTCCACATTATTTGTAATTTGTTTAAATTATGAAAAATATTTATATGTGCTAATATAAATATCCTCTGTTTTTGAGTTCCCTTTGGATGTGTTTTACTTTGATACTTTTTTCTTTCAATTTTGTGGTTTATTTAAAAATAATATATATTATTCTTATTTTCTTGTCTTCTCTTTTCAACTCTATATATTTCTTTTCTTTATATTTCCAATGTTTTTAATTTCTAATAACATAATATAATCCATTACATTCAAATATCACTTTTCAGTCATTTCTCCTATTCATTGCATTTTTGTTATTTCCAGTTATTTTGTCATTACAAACAAAACCACCACGAATATTTTCATATGTTCACAGGTTTTGACCCTCTCAATAATGCCCTTAGGAAGAAATCTTAATAATGATATTCTTAGGTCAATGAACATGATCACCTCTAAAAGTATATTTCCATCTTGTTTTTTAAAACACAAATTCACAGCTGCTCTAGCAATGTAATCTTAGGCCTGCTTTTCCATATACCTATCAGCATTTAATTTGATCAGCTTTGCAACAAAGCTCAGTTAATATATATTATCAGGACCATATTTACCTAGACTGGTCCTTAGCAGACACAATCTGTTGCCAGAACTATATTCTTTCCAAAACCTAATCTTTCCAGTTTGGTCACATCCAGGGGAACTTTTGTTCCAGTGCCACAACCCCTCAGGTATAAAAGATTACCTCCATGATATGATGAATGTTAAAGTAAGACTCTTGCAGAATATTTATGTTCTCTAAACCACTGTTGTCCCTCCAGAAGTTATGTTATGTCAGTCTCAAATAGATGTGTGTGGACTCTTCAGATATCAATCATATTTAATTTATATAAGGTTCTATTTACTTCCTTAACTTCTTTCTTATTTTTTGTATAGATTTATCTAGTTCTAAGAGGGGAAAATTAAAGCTCTCCCCCTACCATTATTAGTTATCTAGTTCCATGTGTATGTATTTTAGTTTTCTTCTTAAAAAATCTGGATGTTATTACTCTTGGTGTATGCAGGTCCAATACTGATACTGATTCATTATCCATAGTACCCTTCACCCTGCTGTTCATCCTTTCCAATTATATACATTTTAGCCTTAACTCTGTCAGAGATCAAGACTACTTCCCTTGATTTCTCTGGATCATCTGAGGCATAGTATATTCTCCTCCAATCCTTTACCTTCAGTCTAAGTTTATCTCTCTTTTCCATTGTATTTCTTGTAAACAACACAATGGCAGGCTCTGGTTTTTTATTGTTTCTGCTATCCACTTCTTCTCATTGGTAAATTCAACCTATTTATGCCATAGTTACTAGCTTTACATTTCCACGTACCACATTCCTCCTTACTGTTTGTCCCCCTCTTCCTTTCTTTCTGCCACATCCCTACTCAGATGGTCAATTTCCCTTGACCAATAACTCTCCAACTCATATGCTTTACTCCAAATCTTCCCTTAATATTCATTTATCATATTAGAATCTTGGAACTGTTTTTTTTTTCAGGTGGTTGTTGATAAATCATATCATTTATACTTAACTGTTCTTATTCTATGAAAATTCATGCATAGGAGAAAAGTACATATTCTGATATATTTCTAACAGTTCCAACAATCTTGGATATCAGACCTTTATCTGGGAAATTTTTTGTAATTTTTTTTCCAATATAAATGTTTTGCCTTTAATTCTAAATGCACTTAAATTTTCTTGTGGCAATTTTAGATTTTGTATAGTAAAAAGTAATCAATTTTATCTTTTATTGTCATTGATATCACTTGTTTGTATAGGAACTCTCTAAATATCCATGTCTTCAAATTATTTTTACATGCGAGAGCAATTTTTAACATTCATTCTCTGACATATTGCAAATCTTGTTCTCTCTCTCTCTCTCTCTCTCTCTCTCTCTCTCTCCCCCCCTCTTGTCCCTTACTTTTCCCAAAAAAAGGTAGATAGCATGTATATTTCCATGTTTTATATATTGTAATCTAATTTTTTTAAAGAATTTTCATAATTTACATTTTTCTTGCTTACATGTAAAAACCTTTTCTAACATTCATCTTTAAGTTATTTTCAACATCTTTAAGTTATTTCAACACTTTTTCAATCATTGTTTTCTGAAATTTTGCAGTCCACGATCTCTCCCTCTATCCCAATCTTCCCCCCTTTGCCAATGGTGTGGATAATATGATATGTTTTACATATTTTATTATACAACATATTTGCTCAATATGTTCTGAGATAATATATGTCTCTTACACTAGAGAAAAATTCATGGAGGAAATAAAGTTAAGAATGGCATTCTTCAAGCTGCATTCAAGTGGAAAGATTTTTTTTTCCTCTAAGAGATGCTTGGAGTTGTCCTGGCTACTTGAATTGTTGATAATTGTTGGATCATTCAATTGATCATTGTACGTTATTGCTGTTACTGTGTATAATGTTATCCTGGTTCTATTCACTTAACCTTACATCACTTCATATAAGTCTCTCTAGATTTTTTTGTGATCTTTCTATTTAATTTCTTATGGCACAACAGTGTACCACATATACCCCCATCACATGCCACACCTTGTTAAGCCATTTGCATTGCCCAATTGATAGATATTCCTTTATTTTCCTATTCTTTGCTACCAAAAAAAGCTGCTATAAAGATTTTGTAACATTAGGTCATTTTTCCCTATCTTTGATCTTTTGGGGAAAGACCCTAGTAATTTGCATCATTGGGTCAAATGAAATGTGGGATTTGATGGTGCTTTGGGCACTATTCCAAATTGCTCTCCAGAACGGTTGTATCAATTCACAGCTATACCAACAATATATTAGTGTTTCAATACTACCACATATCCTCCAACATTTAGCTTTTTTTGTTGTTTTTGTCCTATCAGCCAATCTGATAGGTGCAAGGCAGTACCTTAGAGTTGTCTTTATTTGCATTTAATTAGCTATGATGAATAGCAACTTGGAGTGTTTTCTCATACAACTTCTTCGACCGAAAATTATCTGTTCATATTTTTTACCACTTATCAGTTGGGAACTGCTTTGTATTCTTATAAATTTGACTCAGCTCTTTAAATATTCAAGAAGTATTTTTGTTGTTTTCTTCCCCCGAGTTTGTGATTTCCCTTCTAATCTTGGCTATGTTGGTTTTGTTTGTGCAAATCCTTTTTAGTTAAATGTAATGAAAGTTATTTAATATTTCAAATGTTCTAGATAGCTTGTTTAGGCATAAATTCTACCCTTATGTATAGATCTGATTTCTAAATTATTCTTTGTTCCTCTTATGCTCCTTGTTTATGGTTTCACTCTATACTGCTAAATCCTACAGCCATTTTGACTTTACTCTGGTATATGATGTGAGAAGCTGGTTTATGCCTAATTTCTTACATACTACTTGCCAGTATTCCAAGCAGGTTTTGTGGAAGTGAGCTCTTCTTTCAAAAGCTTGAGTCTTTGTCTTTGTTTAAAACTAGGTTACTATAGTAATTTACTACTGCAAGTTGAATGCCTAATCTATTCCAGCGGTTATAATCCTAGCTCCTTTGCTTTCTGGAATATCACATTCCAACCCATTACTTCTTTAATGTGGAAATTGCTAAATTTTGTGTGATCTTGACTATAAGTCCACACTATTTTAATTGTTACTTTTTTTTTGGCTGCTTGTAATATTTTCTTGTTTATTTGAGAGCTCTAGAATTTAGCTATAAAATTCCTGAGAGTTTTCATTTCAAGATGAATCATGAAGTGATTGAAGAATTCTTTCAATTTCCTTTATAACCTATAAATTTAAGAAATAAGAGCATATTTCCTTGCTAATTTCTTGAATGTGTCTAAGCTTCTTTTTTCATCATTTTTTTTTAACCCTTGTACTTCGGTGTATTGTCTCATAGGTGGAAGATTGGTAAGGGTGGGCAATGGGGGTCAAGTGACTTGCCCAGGGTCACACAGCTGGGAAGTGGCTGAGGCCAGGTTTGAACCTAGGACCTCCTGTCTCTAGGCCTGACTCTCACTCCACTGAACTACCCAGCTGCCCCTTTCATCATTTTTTTCAGGGAGTCCAATCAATTTTCTCTCCTCTATTTATTTTCCATGTAAGTTGTTTTATCTACTAAAATATTTCACATCTATTTTTTTTTCATTATTTTGATCTTATTGTTTCTTCAAGTCTCATGGAGTCATTAGCTTCCACTTACCCACTTCTCAATTTTAAGAAATTATTTTCTTCTGTGAGCCACTGTACTTCTTTTTCCATTTGTCTAATTCTGCTTTTAAGGAGTTTTCTTTTTCTTCTTCAGTTTATTTTTCTGCCTTGTTTAGCATTAAGCCCAGTCTGTTTTTTGAGGCATTTTTCTCCAGAATTTTCTGTGCTTCTTTTTTCCAAGCTAATAATCCTTTCATAATTTTCTTCCATGACTTTCATTTCTCTTCCCAGTTTGTACTCTACCACTCACATCTTTCCTTCACATCCAGGAATTCTTGGGTTTAATTAACTTTTTTTTCCTTTTTCTTCTAAACCTTTGCCTTCTGTCTTAGTACTGATACTATATGTTATTTTGAAGTCAGAAGAGTGGTAAGGGCTAGACAATTGTGGTTAAGTGACTTGCCCAGAATCACAAAGCTAGGAGGTATATGCAGCCAGATTTAAAACCAGGGCTTACCCTCCCCAGATCTTGTTTGCTGCCCCCAGTAAGCATTTTCTGAGGCTTTGCTTATATTTGTTTTCACATTGTTATCTCCTAAACTTATATGTTTTTTCTTCTCTATAATCAGAGTAGCTTTCTATGGTTAAGTTTTATGTTTGTTTGTTTGCTCATTTTTGAACCTATTTCCTTACTTTGAATTTTATATTAAAATGGGCTCTGCTCACCTGGGTTGGGGAGAGACTGTGTCAAGCTTCATACTTTTTATTGCTGCTATTTTCCAGGTTAATTCTAGGGGTCTGCAAGTTTGGGCTGTTTCCAAAGTGGTGTTGTTTTAGTTAAAGGTCATTGGCCCCTTAGCCACTTCCTATTCTCTATGCCTATGTCCAACCAGGTGTTACAGCTTTCTCCTGTGCAAACCTACGTGGTCTTAGGATGGAAAAATATTATCTTCTGACTTTGTTTTTGCTCAAGGGACACAAAATTTGATTTGAATTATTATTTTAAAGATGTTTGTAGGAGACTTCTGAGAGTGTTCATCTGGGTCCTGACCTGTATTATGCCATCTTGGCTCTATCACTTAATACATAATTTCTCAAGACATATCAATTAGCTATAATTATTCAAACCTATGATCTGTGTTAATATAGATTTTTAGAATAGCTTCAAAAATTCATAATTGATAATTGTCATCATATCTATATTCTTCTGTTAAACATTCAATTAAAATGTTTGTATTTCAAAAGTGTATTTCAGTGACATTTCTAATAAAGGTAATAATTTACATTTGTACAAAATTATATATCATGAAATTATATCTTGTAATTTTCTATGTGAACTTTAAATACTAATATGGTAATATTAGAATGAAATACTAATGGAGAATAAAATTTGACAAGCTATTATGTTCTTTCTCCATCAAAATCTTACATTGAATTCTCACTGTGGGCACAGAGGTGACCATGAATCATGGTAGAATAATGTAAGGTGACTTTCTATTGTGTATATCCAGATCTCTAAACATGGAGTAACTCTGCTTCCCATTGCCCCTCTTTCCCTGTGGAAGAGAAGAGACTCCTTTGACTTCATAGTTCAAAGAGGCTTCATCTTTCCCATTTTTCTTCTATCTTCTGTTAGATTGTGAGTTCCTTAAGTTCAGGGACTGTTTTTTATTATTTATTGTTTTTCTTTTTCGTCCTAGCAGGTAGCATTATGAAATAGTTAATATTCTAATAAAGAATTTTATAATAGCATGTGTATTATGAAATTAATAGGGAGTCCTCATCTCTTCACTTGCCATAGCAATTATGCTGATTCAGACTATTATCACTACTCTTTTGGTATTATTACATTATTATATATTATATAATATCTTTTTATTATATTATAATTTTGTCATAATTACATATTATAATTATCTTCCCAAATGATGTCCTTCTATTCTTTCTCCTCACTAACCAAATTGCCACAGAGCTAAATATGTTACATTCATGAAGTACAGATCAAATCATGTTATGATGATGTTTCATAAATTCCAGCTTCTCTTATTTAATAAATCCTAAGATTAAAATAAAAATTAATTCATGTGGTATTTAAAGCCCTACATATCTTGGCCTCAACCCATCTTTTCAGCCTCAATGGGCATTCTCATTCACAAACTCAAAGATCCTGCAAGAGTGACCACATTTTTCTAATACACTCCATTTCCTATCTCCCTCCCCTCTCTCCCATTTCTCTTAAAATCATTAACTTCCTTTGATAATCACTCAAAATGCCATCTCTTACATGAAATCTTTCCAGACATTTTGTAATTAAATCATCCTCTAATTATCCTGTTGCTATTTAGGCATTTCATTATTCTCCAATTCAGTAAAATCATTTGAAATTTTTTTAGCAAAGAAACTGGAGTGGTTTGCCATATCTTTCTCCAGCTCATTTTATAGGTAGGAACTAAAGCAAATATGACAAAATCACACAGCTATGTGTCTGAGCCTGGATCTGAACTCATAAAGATGAGTCTTTCTGACCCCAGGTAGGGTACTCTTGCCACTGTCTCACTTATTTGCCCCTGTAATTATCCTAATAACCCCCTTAATATATTGTCCATTTATTTATCTGTGTAGCTGTTGTTTCCCTTCTCCATTCTCTCTTTCAGATCATTAGAATGTAAGAAACTTGAATTCCAGGGATGAGCAACGGACATGGCCAACCCTATCATATTGATACTTATGGATGAGGTTAAAATCTTTACATAATGGAGTCTCACCCAAAATGAAAGTATGGGCATGCAGATTTATCTGTTGGCATGAAGAAAGATTTTATACTGAATCATGCAGTGATTAATTACTCCACATTATCTTATAACTTTGTTTCTCAAAATTACATAATCTCCCAAATTAGTCATTCTAGTTATTCTTTGGTCTCCTTACCCTCATCCCAATTTCTACTGAGACTGTAAAAGACAATGGTGTCAAATATATATCTGAAAGGAATTTTTAGAGTATCTTAGTCAAGTAATGGTCATTCAGCCTGTGCTTGAACATCTCAAAAGAAGAGAAATCTAAAGACTTTGAAGCAATCCAGTCCACTTCTGAATAGCTCAAATATTAGGAAGCAATTCTTGATATAACTTTGTCCCTTTTTACCTTTCAAACTCTTCTTATACATTACTCTCCCCCTACCATATACTCTGCAGTCCATGGACACTTGTGTCCTTGTAATTTTTAAACATCCTCTTCCAAATCATTGGTTGTCCACCATGCTTCTTTCCCTCTGCCCTTGCCCTCTTCTTTCTTGCCTCCCTCTCCTCTCTCTTTTCCTCTCCCTCTCCTTTTCTCTCCTCCTCTCCCTCTTCCTCCCTCTATTCTTCACCCTCCCTTCTCCTTTCCCATGATTCCTTCAAGTCTCAGCTAAAGTCTTATATTTTACAAGATGCCTTTCCTAGGCCTCCTTAATTTCAATGCCCTCCTGGAGGTTATATCTAATTTATGGTATACACACAAGTATATATCTATCTCTTTTTTTGTCTATCTACATATAGGACAAATATATAATATAATTTTCCTGTATATCTCTCAATCTACATATCTTTCTATTTATCACTCATAGCTGATTGCATGTTGTCTCTTCAATGAGGCCATGAGAATATGGACACTTTCATGTTTTTTTTTGGGGGGGGTATCTTTAGAATTCAGCACTTTGCCTGTCAAATGGTAGGTGAATAAATGTTTGTTGACTGGCATTAGTTCTGAATGAACCTGTTTTAGATACAGCCCATTACTTCTGGTTCTTTCCCCTGGAGCCAAATTGATATGTCGTACAATAGACAGAGTTAAGATGACATGAGTTAAAATCTGGCCTCAGAGAGATACTCGTGCTACCTACTTGTGCTACCCTGGGCTTGTCTGTTTGCCTCAGTTTACTCATATACAAAATGAGCTAGAGAAAGAAATGGCAAAGCTTTCTAGAATCTTTGCCAAATTGGATCACAAAGAGTTGGATATGACTGAAACAACTGAACAACAAAAATAATAATCCATCTACCCCATGTCAGTCCTTCAGACACTTAGAAATAAAGATCATATTCTTTCTGGATTTCCTTTTCTCCAGGCAAAAGATCCCTAGTTCCTTCAACTTATCTTTCTATAATATAGACTCAAGTTTATTTCTCAACCTAATTGTTCTCTGCTAGACCTTCTCTACTTTGTCATTGTCATTCTTAAACTGTGGTGCCCAGATTTTAACATCACATTACAGATATATTCTGACTAGAGCAAAGGAGAGAAGGGCTATCGCTTTCTATCTTATTCCTGGAAGCTATTTCTCTCTTAATGCAGTCCATGTTCACATTATCTTGTTTATCTGTCACAACTTACTACTCACTCATATTGAGCGTGCTTCCCTATGTGCTTTCCAGATAGTTTTCAGGCAAACTGCTGTCTAAACTTGAGAACCCAATATTGTTCTTGTGAAATTGATTTTTGAACCTGAATTAAACTTTATTCCTATTAAATATCTCATTAGATCTGGCTCAATGTTGTCAAGGTCTTTTCAAATCCTGTCATCAAATATGTTAGCTATTCCATTCAGCTACAAAGCTGTACATCTGTACCTTTGAAGATCATGCCATATATGCCTTTATCCATGTTATTTATAAAAATTCTAAATGGCACATGACCAGGCAGAGATCACAAGGGTATTTTATTAGAAAACTTCTACCAGGTTATCTCTATTCTAGAAAAAATATTGTATCTGATCATTCAACTCATTCAAAATCCAGCTAATTGCATTATCATTTAGAATACATCTCTCCATCTTTTCTACAAGAATAATGTAAGATATGTTATCAAATGCTTTGCTAAGGGACAGATTGATAGAGTGGAAATATCACTGGTTTGGGACTTAAATGTTCTGTGTTGAAATTCTATTTCTGATAGTTAATGCCTGTGTGACTTGAACAATGAATTTTATAAACACAGCCTCAGTTTACTAATTCATAAAATGAGACAATTGAACTAAATAGACTTAGAAATTAAAGAGATCTCAAAAGCTATCAAATTCAAACAATTATGCTTTTTTGTAAATAGTGAAATTTACTGGGTCTGCATGAATAAATCTTTGCCTATGGATAGAAGGATCCCACTCTGAACTACCAAACAACCCATTTATTGAAAATTATGTCCTAGTTAGCAATGGAGATAACTCTTACTATCTCTGATATCCCCTCCAAATTCAGATATATGTTTGTCTCAGTTAAAGACAATTATTGATGGACTATGAGAAGTGATTCAAACCAAGAAGAAAGAAAGTAATGCAAGAAAGAACTTTGTTTTTGAGATGATAGAAGTTCAATTGGAATAATGTAATGTAGTACTAACTCAGACTGTAATTTATCTTAAACATGATACTGGGAAGGGTTGGTGCTACCCAGTCAATATCACACTATGGCCATGCAAGCACTATATGATGATTTTGTACACATGGACCAAAAGATAACCCTAGAGTTAGAAATCTATTATTCACCCAATGGCAGCATATTGTTAATAAGACATATATTCAGCGTCTTTCAAGATAAGTGTTACCAAATTATTCTTCATACTTTTTTAAAAATATATATTTATAAAATATAAACACTAGTAAAACTTTGAATTTTGCATTACTTGACTTTCCATTCTTGGAAAAAGATAGCAAGAACATAAACCATATCTTAGTGGTATATAATCTGTTATAAATAAAAATTAATCTGGAGGAATTACCAGCATTATTAGTAAAGAAAGAGAAAGCTAGGGAAAAAAGGTTTTTCAGTCTTTCTAACATTAGGTAAAGATCCAATTCTCCATTGTAGTTGGAGCTCCACTTTGCGGCACTTCAGAGACAGCCCAGGGAGCATATAAGAGCAGCTCCAGTCCATGTAGCAAGTTAGTTCAAGTTCTATATCTTTACAGAAAAAAAGAGATAGCTCTGCTTCTTGGGCTATATAGTATTAAAAAATTAAATAAGTACTATGTCTTTTTCCAGCACAGTTAAGGAGAATTTTTTTTTAATTTGCTGCTACAAGCAGAGAACCAGACCACAGATAGGTAAATACATTTTATGGACATGTTATCTACTCAAGGAAAGCCTGACCAACCAATTTATAGTTGTACAACTTGACTTGGAAGCCAAAGAGAAAATAGAGAGGGATATAGATTTAAAAGATAAATGGGTGGGTACTATATTGTTGAAGGAGGCAGGTTCTAAGTTAAGTAATTCATTAGGTATGATTATAAAGATACAGTGACCAAACTATGATTTTAATATTCTAAGAAAATACTTTAAATTGAATAAGGTGCTTTCCATTGTCCAATGTAGAGACAGCATTTTCTTTATTGGCCTTATGGTAACATCACTAGTTCCTTGCTGTTCACATCAAATCAAGATAAGGAAAGACCTCTAGGTACAGCATTGGGAGAATTTAAATAAGTGAATAGAAAGTTTGGGGAAAAAGAAAGTCCAGAATTGCATAACTCTATGTAGTCTATGATTTGACAGTTCCTCAAGAAATCCTTTGGTTGATGTAGCATCTTACAATTGAGGATAATAACATTTCATAGGGAAGGAGTCATTGCTCTTAACTGCCAAGACCCTTACCTTTATACCAGTTGCACCTATTACAATATAGAATGATTCTCCATAAAGAGCTAAAAGAGAAGAATGAAAGGGGAGGGGAGTTCTACTGTCACTGTCTCTGCCTTACAGCATGTATCCTTGATTGATAATATCCAGGTATTCTTAGATGAATTTATTAAAATATAATCAATAATATTGTGTCCTGTTACTCATTTACTCCAAATCCTGAACCAGAGAAATCTCTGGAGATGCATTCCTTCAAAATGTCCTTAGTTTAACTGTACCTGGCCTAGATTCAGAGGCCTTTGAAATAATTAAAAGCTCTCTTGAAGCACAGTAAAATAACATATGTCTATGGTCCCAATCTCTCATTCCCAACTTCTTGTGCTGCTAAATCACAAGAGGAATCATCACAAATGTTAGAGCCTTACTCACAATTGAGGACCATGAGGTGCCTAAGATGTCTATCTCAAAGGAGTAAAAGAAGAAAATAAGCATTTATTAAGGACCTACTATGTATTAGGCATTATGTTAAGGCTTCACAAATATTATTTAATTTGATTCTCACAACAACCCTTGGAGGTAGGTGCTTTTATTTGCATCTTATAGCTAAAGAAACTGAGGCAAACAGAGGCTAAATGACAGGCATCTAATATGTATCTTGGATGATATTTGAATTCTATAGTCTTCTTGACTGGAGTCCCAGAGCTAGATGAGTATAAGGAGAATATCTATTTGTTTTCTAAGGAATAAAAGAGACTTGCCTTCTGGATATCATGGGAGGTTTCTAACAGCCAAGAGTAAGTCAAAGGACGGTCGAAGAATAATTACATATGTAAGGAGACATAGGGACATAGGATTTTTCTCAAGGCCAGCCACTCAGATTTAATGAGACTCAGCTTATTGCCCTACCTGCTAAACAGGGTAACTTCTTATTTTGAGAGGATTATTATGTATTTTTTATGTACCCAGTACCACATGTCAAGTTTTCAGGAGAACAGAAAATACAGGTATAGCATTATTTTTCCCTTAGGGGACAGATTTTCTTTGCTTACTAGGATATAATCTGTCTAATCAATGTAATATCCACTGATTCAGAGTGGAATTCTTCTATTTTCTATGGAAGGCCCTGGCATGCAGATGCAGAAACTATATGGGTTTAGATCTTTAACAATTTGTGACTGAAAGTGAGAAAGATGTTATTGGATCAAAGCCCCAAAGTCCATTTTTGTCATTCACAATAAAATTGGTAACTCCTTTAGAATCTTAGACAGTAGAAATGTGAATCACCTTGGTGGGAATATTTTGTCATTCCTTGTCATGTTAATGGTAAAGAAATCCTTTAAAAGTCCTAATCAGATGTTCATGGGAAAGTTTTTAAATTTTTATTGATTGATTGATTGATTGATTGCTGATGGACTTTTATTAGAGAAGTTAAGAGAAACTACTTCATGGAATTTTGGTGTTGCTATTGTATGAGGGCACTTTTTTGCACTGCTGGAAGTGCTACTGTTGCTCCCCTAACCTGCTTTGAGTTCTCTCATCATATACAATCTTGCAATGGAGAGCCCTATTTGTCTTTCCTTTACTTTTTCCTTTCCTTTCCTTTCCTTTCCTTTCCTTTCCTTTCCCCTTTCCTTTCCTTTCCTTTCCTTTCCTTTCCTTTCCTTTCCTTTCCTTTCCTTTCCTTTCCTTTCCTTTCCTTTCCTTTCCTTTCCTTTCTTTTTTTTCCTTTCCTTTTTCCTCCGCAAATGTGTGTTAACCTTTCAGCGGTGAAGGTACCATTGTAAGTCCCTAAGGTCCAAAAGAGTTTCTGAGATGCATTGGCAGACATAGTTCATTCCCCGTGAATTACTTAACCCAAATAAATAACAGATATGAAGGGAAAAATAGTTTTTGAGGTCAGCAGAATTATCCCATTAAACAAAATATAACGTGCTAACCTTCTTTACAGATTTCCTCCACCTTTTTTTTCAAAATAGCTTATTATTGTCAATATATATTTTACCAATTTGCTTTTTTACTGTCCTTTCTTGAAATAAGAACATCTATGGCATTATTATAAAAAAAAGATTCTCAGATTCTCGTTGTTTATACTGTTTCAGCCATTTAGCACTTAAAGAAAACCCTTAAGCTCTGTTGGGAAATGTTGTTTTTTATATCTATTACCTTGTGCCCATTTAGATGATATCATCTAGGTCCTGTATTATACCTGTATATTGATTTATGCAACACTGCTACTAAATCCAGTTATTGCCCTCCTTAGTTATCAACTCATTTTTTTTCTATCTCAGTTTTTCCTCTTTTTAGATTTTTCATCTTCTGTTTCTTTGCTAATATGTAGAGTGAAATTTCTTTTTCCCCAAGGTGATACCATTTTAATTTCTTTTCTTTCCTCCCCCATCCCATTTGCTTGAGTTTTACATATTTATTTATAATCTTCTAGGTAAATAATTAGAGCCCTGGGGCTTTTTCAGGTAGGATTGTCAACACACTTAAGTGCAAAGATTACTAGTTGCCTTGATAGACAAATTATTGCCTTTAATAAGCAGAAGTGGGTGTAATTGGGAACCAACAGGTCATTCACATCAAGCTTAACCTAGTGAAAGAAACATTTCTTTGAAACAGAATTTTGTATGAAGATGGTAATTTCATGTTGTTAGTGTTTTCAAATTGCTGTTCAATGCCACAAAATTTTAGTTTCAGCTATTTCAAATCCTTACTTTTTACTGACAGTCAAGATGAACTATTTAATTGTTAATGACAATTATAGAACTGGAAAAAAATACTTCCCACAAAAATTATCATTTGTAAAAATATACTTGGTGCATATTCCTGTTTTCCCACATTTTGATTCTTTGTTCAGATATAGGAATAGGCCTGGTGTAGTAATAAATAATAATAACTCAAATTTGTTTAATTAGGAACTATAGACTGTGAAAGCCACTATATTTAGATTATAATTGAAGTCTTAAAGAAAAATGCAAATAAAATCCTTTATGCAAAGGCTTTTATCACTAAAACAATAAATGGGTATGTTGCTGCATCTTAATGAAAATCATTAAGGGTCAAAGAATTTTTAAAAAGGCCAGTTTTGTTTTATTTTTTTAAGAGGCTTTTTTATTTCTTAAAGTAAAACAAAATAGAGATGATTTTTGCATATAATCATGTCATCTGCAAGCCTTGGATGTATGAGCATTCTGCTCCCTAGACAGATGAATATCAAGACATCATAACACCTCTGAATGAAATGAATGATCTCATCAATATGACTATCCTCAGATTAATCAGGATTGATGATCACATTTACATGGTGCTAGCTGCAAGCTCCTCAGTATGGCAGCTATATACTCTCAAACATGGATAGGAGTTACTTCAAGGAAAATAATAATATGTCAGGAATCTTGTCTTTTCTGGGATCTGTGCTTTTCCTGGGATAGGTAGATGAAGAATAAATACGTATTTTTTGAGAGGAAGAAAGAAAGAATAAGGTACTAAAGATGTATAAGGAAGGTAAAGATTTTTCCTAAGCTGATTATTTTTGATGCTAGTAGGTGGAACATGAATGTTTATTTGTGTACTTTTTCCTCTCTTTACAGGAACAGGCCCTTAGGCACTTTTCTATTTTTGATGTGATATTCACACCCATACATCTTTACAAAGCAATACAGTTTTAGAAGAATGTGACTGATAAATCTGACAAATTTGGGTTTGAACAGTTAACAGTAATTGAGTCTCATACATGTAGAAATATAGACAAAGTAAGTAACAAATATAAATATTATCTTTAACAATAAATTGGCCAAATTCTGGAAAGAAAGTGGAATGAGAGACATTTTAGGAGCATCTTTCCTTCCATACACTTAGACATCATGTAATCAATTAGCAAGAAATTAATATAGATTGTTCATCTATATGTATGTAGAAATACTATAGACTCATTTTTCCAGAGTGAAGCCAGCTACATCTCTCCCTCAGAATTCTAATGAGATGGGAGATAATTTTCTCTGATGTCAGCTTGAGCATCTATTTTGATGTTTTCCCCTTTGTTAACAACTGTTAATAGCACAACACTTATATTTAATATATATAATATAAAATATAAATATAAAATTTAATATATTATATATTATATAATAAATATATATTAAAATGTGTTATATATATATATATATTTAAAAATAAAAGCCCATTTCTTGCGAAGATAAACCATAAATACAATTTAAAAATTCTCCCTCCCTCTAATACCTGGGTTCATTTTCTATCAGTCAAAGAGAAAGATATGATTCTATTTAGTTCAGTTTCTGCATAGCAATTGCTCTACCAAGTTGACCTCCAGAACTTGAATATAGATGGATGGCTAAATCTGCTCCTCTTTTATTACTAGACTGGCCTGGGTAAGTCTCATAGGACAACACTAAACCTCTTTTGACTTCTGGGAAATACTGGCATGAACTCCAGAAGTCAGACTTCGGATAACTTACTTTACTATATCCTAAAATAAATATGGTAGCTGTGAAGAAAGGCTTGAAGACAACAATAGAATGCAGTCTTATTGGACTATACTGATATCATTGTTTAGATTACTATCACAAAAAGTGTTATCAAATTCTTCTTAAGAATTTAAAAACTAGATACATCAATATAGGTCTTAAAGATTGGTTCTTGAAACCAGCTTATCATGGAATGGCATGCATTCATTTTCTAGTACTATAAGAAAGCAAGATAATGTTGGAAAGAATCACAGATTCTAATACTCTGCCTCCAAGAAATATCTCACTGTATATGGTATTTATTTCTACATCAGATGAACTAAAAATGGAAGAAAAGTATTAAGATTTTTATTACATACAAAAACTGTTTTATGTCAAAATTAGATACTAACATATAGACCTGTATTTGTAACCAGATAGTAGGACCCTAAACACAACATCATTGCTTTCTAGGAACTGGGTATTTAAAGGGAAGAAAGGTGAATTCATTTCATTTTAAAGGAAGGAAGAATCAAAATTTTATGAGAAAAGGGAAGTTGACACAATACTTGGGAGATAACCTTTACTCTTCTGATATGGCTATATCTCTAGTTACCATGCTCCATTCTGTGGGGAAAGGATTTTCTTATAACTGAAGCAAGAAATGGAACAATAGGGAGGGAAAGGTCATCAAGATTTGCTCCCTTAAATGGGGTAAGAGAGAAGGCTTTTCCTCAAAAAGCCTTCTTCTACCTTGAATACTGTTAAAGTATTCTTTGCCTTAGGGCAGTGATGGGCAAACTTTTAAAAGAGGGGGCCAAAGGAAAGGAAATCTGTCAGTCTGTTTCTAAGGCAACTCTTTTGAAGTTTCATTGTACTGTATCCTACTCATTGTATTCGTCAGATTAGGAATAATGTGGGGTGGCCAAAAGAACATTTCTGGGGGCTGCATCTGGCCTGCAGGCTGTAGTTTGCCATCACTGCCTTTGGGAATCCATAATGATGCATGTAGTTTAATAATTTTTTTCTTATTTGGTGGAGTTACATTACAATTTTCTGAGAAAATCTTAGATTTCATTTTAGCCCTCAGCTGAAGAACTTCACCCCACCCCCCAGCCCCCGCAGCCATAACCACCCATGCCCATCCACCTTCCACCTCTTGGACAGACCCTAAGCAAATCAAATACATCCAGACCAATAAATTCATGGGCTGACCATAACTTTGTTTTTGTATTAGTTTGTAGAGACAAGGGGAACAATAAAATATAATATAAACTTTAAAGAAATTGACATAAGCTTTGGAACATGCATTCATTTTTCATGAGAGGAAGAGTACAATAATCAACATTATCCTCTCAGTAAATAATGACAGTGACAGTATTTTTGGTATTGGCTTTATGTGACTACTGCATATAGTTTTCGGCTCATTGTGGGAGCCACAACATTGGCAGCAATAATAACAGTGATCCCCTAGGATCCTCTCATGTTTCTCTTTCTTTTTTGTGTTGCCAAGAAACACTTTTTGATACCAAGGGCTTTGTTCAATTCCTGTTTCTTGAGAGATTTGGGTCCCTCTTCCTTCTAGTATAAAGGGAAAAATACTTTGTCTTTTTAGACACAAATAGCCCCACCAGTCCCAGGGGCTCATGTAGACAGGCATTTGGATTTTATAAATTCTTGTAGACACTGATCTGTAAAGCTTCCATTCTCAAAGGCTTACTGTATTTTGGTCAGGAGTATCCTAAGTTACAATTTCATACCACAACATTTTTGTCTCTAAGTTTAGGAAAATCATTAAAAAAACGTATCTAAGTGCAGATAAAATAGAATAAGAAATATAATCAAGATGCGACTTAAAAAAGCATCTATCCAGCAAAAGTGAATATATTCTTTCAGGGGAAAAATGGTCATTCAATAAGATAGAAGATTTGCAAGCATTCCTGAGGAATAAGCCAGACCTAAACAAAACATTTGAAGACCAAATATGATACACAAGAGAAGCCCAAAAAGGTAAATTAGAAAGAGGAAATTTAAGGGACTCATTAAGGTAAAAATATTTATATGTCTACTTTGAAAGAGGATTTCTATAATTCTCACTCTTTGTAATAGAGAAGATATAAGGAATTGACTCAGAATGAAGGTGGAGAAGTAAGCTGATTATTGGTAAGAGAATTTTCTTAATCTCCCCCCTTTTCTATTTAAGAGAAAATGGAGCAAAAAGATTTCTGCTATGCAGGCTGACAGTTGATGACAGTTAGAGGATGTGGCTTAGAGTTGGTAGGTGAGTTGCAGACAGGGGTCCATGGAAAGGCAAATTTAAAATTAATTGGAAACTAAGTAATCTAATACTTCAAAACTGGTAGGACAAAGAAGAATTCAAAGAAATCATTACAGACTTCATTAAAGTTAATAACAATGAGAAGACATCATATCAAAACCCATGGGATGCAGCCAAAGCAGTACTCAGGGGAAAATTTATATTGCTGAGTACCTATATCAAAAAAATAGAGAGGGAGATCAATAAATTGGGTTTGCAACTTAAAAAATTAGAAAAAGAACAAATTTAAAAACCCCAGATAAAAACTAAATTAGAAATACTAAAAATTAAAGGAGAAATTAATAAAATTGAAAGTAAAAGAACTATTAATCTAATAAATAAGATTAGGAACTGGTACTTTGAAAAAATAAATAAAATAGATAAAGTATTAGTCAATCTAAAAAAAGAAGGAAGAGAATCAAATTAACGGTATCAAAGATGAAAAGGGTGTTCTCACCTCTAATGAAAAGGAAATTAAGGAAATTATTAAGAACTATTTTGCTCAAATATATGGCAATAAATATGACAATCTAGGTGAAAAGGGTGAATATTTACACAAATAAAAATTGCCTAGATTAACTGCAGAAGAAATAGAATACTTAAATAATCCCATCTCAGAAAAAGAAATTGAACAAGCCATCAAGAAACTTCCTAAGAAAAAATTCCCAGGACCAGATGAATTCACAAGTGAATTCTATCAAACATTTAAAGAACAAATGATGCCAAATACTATACAAATTATTTGACAAAATAAGCAACAAAGGTTTTTATCAAATTCCTTTTATGACACAAATATTATACTGATTCCAAAACCAGGCAGACCAAAAACAGAGAAAGAAAATTGTAGACCAATCTCCTTAATGAATATAGATGCAAAAATCTTAAATAGAATACTGGCAAAAAGAATCCAGTAAGGTAAAAAATTAAAAAAATAATAAAAATAAAAATAAAATAAATAGTTCTGAACAAAAGGTATTGAAGCATACTTAATTAGTGTTAAAGTGTTAAACTTGCCAATTAAATTAGAATAAACTGAAAACAATAATTCCATGTGGTAGATGCAAATATTATTATTTTTTCATTAATAGAATTTATTTACAAGTGTTTTATTCACTCCTTCTCCCCACATCACACACACACATACACACACTACACATTTTAACTGTCTTTCATTTTTCCATTTTTTAGTTCATTCTTTTAATTAACTTATTTTTCCTTTTTTAATTTAAAATATTTTACCATGGTTACATGGTTCCCTCCCCCCTCCACTTTTTCCTACCCCTTCTGAAGATGAACAAGCAGTTCCACTGGGTTATATGTATATCATTATTCAAAACCTATTTACATGTTATTCATATTTGCAGTAGAGTAATCTTTTAACATCAAAACCCTAATCATATCCCTATCAAACCATGTGATTGATCATATATTTTTCCTCTGCATTTCTGTTCCCTCAGTTCTTTCTTGGATGTGGATAACATTCTATTTCATAAATTCCTCTGGATTGCCCTGGATCATTTCAATGCTGCTAGTAGAAAAATTAGTTACATTCGATTATGTCATAATGTATCGTTCTCTGTGTACAATGTTTTCCTGGTTCTGCTCCTTTTGCTCTGCATCAATTCCTAGAGGTCATTTCAGTTCACTTGGAATTCCTCCAGTTTATTATTCCTTTCAGCACAATAGTATTTCATCACCATCAGATACCACAATTTGTGCAGTCATTCGCCAATCAACAAACACCCTCTCATTCTCCAATTTTTTGCCACCACAAAGAGTGAGGCTATAAATATTTTTATAAGATTTTTTTCCCTTATTATCTCTTTGGGGTACAAACCCAGCAGAGGTATGGCTGGGTCAAAGGGTAAGCATTCTTTTAAAGCCCTTTGGGCATAGTTCCAAATTGCCATCCAGAATGGTTGGACCAATTCACAACTCTACCAGAAGTGTATTAGTGTTTTTTTGCCAAAAATAGAAATGTTATTTTGCCACATCCCTTCCAACATTTATCACTTTCCTTTGATGTCATATTGGCCAATCTGTTAGGTGTGTGGTGATACCTCAAAGTTGTTTTAATTTGCATTTCTCTAATCAGGAGGGATTAAGAACACTTTTTCATGAGCTTGTTGATAGTTTTGATTTATTTGGGTGAAAACTGTCTTTCATGTCCCTTGGCTTGTCAGAGATGGTCAGATGACATAAGAGATTGCAAACGCAGAGATATAGTTAGTTCAGAAACCAGTCTGGGATGAAGGAAGGTGGCCAAGCAGCACCAGATCTTAAACTGTACTATAAAGCAGCAGTCATCAAAACAATATAGTACTGACGAAGAGACAGAAGGGAGGATCAGTGTAATAGACTTGGGGTAAGTGACCTCAGCAAGACAGTCTATGATAAACCCAAAGAACTCAGCTTTTGGGACAAAAACCCACTATTTGATGAAAACTGCTGGGAAAACTGGAAAACAATATGGGAGAGTTTGGGTCTAGATCAACATCTCACAGCCTATAACAAGATAAATTCAGAATGGGTGAATGACTTGAATATAAAGGAAGAAATTATAAGTAAATTAGGTGAGCACAGAATAGTATAGTTGTCAGATCTCTGGGAAAGGAAAGATTTTAAAACCAAGCAAGTGTTAGAAAAAATTACAAAATGTAATATAAATAATTTTGATTACATTAATCTAAAAATTTTTGTACAAACAAAACCAATGTGCTGCCAAAATTAGAAAGGAAACAAGAAGTTGGGAAAAAATCTTTATAACAAAAAAGTTGGACAAAGGTCTAATTACTCCGATTTATAAAGAGCTAAATCAATTGTACAAAAAAATCTAGCCATTCCCCAATTGATAAATGGACAAGGGACATGAATAGGCAATTTTCGGATAAAGAAATCAAAACTATCAGCAAACACATGAAACAATGTTCTAAATCTCTTATAATTAGAGAAATGCAAATCAAAACAACTCAGAAGTACCAACTCACACCTAGCAGATTAGCTAACATGACAGCAAAGGAAAGTGGTGAATGTGAGAGAGAATGTGGCAAAATTGAGACATTAATTCATTGCTGGTGGAATTGTGAACTGATCCAACCATTCTGGATGGCAATTTGGTATTATGCCCAAAGGGCTTTAAAAGACTATCTGCCTTTTGATCCAGTCATAGTACTGCTGGGTTTATACCCCAAAGAGAAAATAAGGAAAAAGACTTGTACAAAAATATTTATAGCCGCGTTCGTGGTGGAAAAAAATTGGAAAATGAGAGAATGTCCTTTGATTGGGGAATGGCTGAACAAATTGTGGTATCTGCTAGTGAGGGAATACTATTGTGCTCAAAAGAATAATGAACTGGAGGAATTCCATGTGAACTGGAATGACCTTCAGGAACTGATGCAGAGCGAAGGGAGCAGATCCAGGAGAACATTATACACAGAGACCAACACACTGGTAAAATTGAACATAACAGACTTCTCAACTAGCAGCAATGCAAGATTCCAGAGCAAGGCTGAGGGACTTATTGAGAAAGAAAACTAGCCACATTCAGAAGAAGAACTGTGGGAGGAGAAACACAGAAGAAAAACAACTGTTTGATCACATGACCTGATGGGGATATTATTGGGAATATAGACACTAAACGATAACTCTAGTCCAACTATCAATAATATGGAATTAGGTCTTAATCAATGATACATGTAAAACCCAGTGGAATTATGCATCGGCCACGGGGGAGGGGGTTGTGGGAGTTTGGGGGGAGAGGGAAAGAACATGAAACATGTAACTATGGGAAAATATTCAAAATTAAAAGAAAAGAAAAGAAAAGAGAAGAAAAAGAAAAGAAAAGAAAAGGAAAGAAAAGAAAAGAAAAGAAAAGAAAAGAAAAGAAAAGAAAAGAAAAGAAAAGAAAAGAAAAGAAAAGAAAAGAAAAGAAAAGAAAAGAAAAGAAAAGAAAAGAAAAGAAAAGAAAAGAAAAGAAAAGAAAAGAAAAGAAAAGAAAAGAAAAGAAAAGAAAAGAAAAGAAAAGAAAGAAACAAGTCTGGAAAAAGAGAGCCCCTCAGCTTCCCAACTTAGCTTTTCAAATCTATACTCCTCCCAGTCCCTAGATCTTTCCATAGGCCAAAGGACACATTTTTGCACTGGAACACTGACTACATCATCAGATACTTGGACTTGATTTTGATTCCTACTATGTTGAGTCACTGAGGTGCACTGGATAGAAGTTCCCTAAAGATTTACATTCATCCCACCACCCCCACCCTGATTCTTTGGGAAACCAGCATGTTTAGTCTTCCCATTCTTGATTCTCCAGGAAAATTACAGTATACTAACTAAAGTTAACATTTTGTAACCTAGACAAATGAGCAATAAAATGCAATCTGTGTGACAGGATACATTTACTCAATATCAGTAAATGGTATCCATTTTATATGAAAACAATCCAAGAGTCTTTTTCTCCAAATTTGATAGCAGTCTGAGTAGTTAGCAATATTTAGAAAGGTGTCCTCCCAGGCAGACTGACGTCCTCCAGTGTGCTGAACATTCTTTACTTACACCTTGTCTCCTGGATAAAGATCTTCATGTGAGATTCTGTTATATAAGACTTTCTCTAGGGGAAATGGAACAGACTGTATCTAACTATGATACTTAGATAATACTTAGAATCATCTAATACTTAGAATAAATGCTTAGAAAATACTTGGAATCATCAAGACTTTGAGGTCTAAAAAGGAGTAAATTTCATCTCCAGACTCTGTGAGATCACTTCTCCTCCCTTGTGCCATAAGAAATCCTGATTCCCATGGCCTTACCCTGGCCATTCCTCTGGTCATCTTTCTGTCATCTCCCAAAGTGACAATAGGTTCCTTCAGAGGTATTATGATTAGGGTTAAGATTTACTCTATTAGAATTATGAGCCCCATTGGAAGTTCCATTACCATTATCCCTCCAACTTCTGTTTTCATTTTCCTGATTCTTTTTCCTATAATTTATATCTACCAATGGCCTTGTTTACCACAGAAATAGCATTGTATTGAACTTCTGTCTGCTAAGGCCACTATTTCCTCAATGACATTTGTTAAGATAGGGGCTAACATAACTGCCTCTTTTTCCTTGCCCTGTCTATTCTTTTCTGCTTTTTCCTTTTCTTCCCTCTCACAGCCTTTAAAAACACACATTGTTGTTCTTTTCAATTGTTATATGTCTATGCTAGGCCAGTCTGGAAAATTCTGAAAATACTCTCTAATTTTTAGGGAAGAGTGATTTGAAAAATGCTTTCTTAAAATCTGAGAATCCATTTGTTTGGAAACATCCACCCCAAGATATCTAACTCCTGATTCTTCAATCCTATCATAAAAGAGGCTTGGATCTTCATTTGTTTCCTGATTATTGTATTTAAATTTTACGTAATTCTCTGGTCTTGAGGAGCAAGACTTCATACCCCTTATAAAGTGTCCTTTGCTTCATTTAACTATATATTCATCAGCTACATCAGGTGACAGTTGTGGTCTTTTAAACACCATTTTTTTTGCATTCTCATCTTGATAATTTTTAGTGGCTGCCAGGATGGCCTATCTATCCTGTCTAGTAAGTAAGGCATAAATGGGATCTATTACATCAATCCAGCTTGGGTTATGAGCCCTAAAAATATTTTCAAATTGCTTGAATACAAGCAAGGTTTTGTTAGAGGGAAATAGAAGGTGAAGGAGGTTCAATAGAAAGTTTGAGGGAAGAGGTAGGTATAGAGATTGGTTGAGTAGAATTGTCAAGAAAAAATCCCCAAAGAAACCAGTAATACAGTTCCTTGGGATTATATATTCCTATATCCATCTTTAACTCCTTTAATGCCTTATGTCAAATGCACCATACCTAGGTCATGAGAAACCTTTTTTGATCAAGATTTACAGAAATAAATTGCTTCCTTCTTCAGTCATGCATGATTCTACAGGCATGCTCTTTTCTTCCCATGAAATCAATATTCTGTACAAAAGACTTTTTCTTGGGATCCATTTAGGAACCTTTTTTGGAGTTTCTGGAGCATTTACCATTGTCTAACCTTAAAAAATTCCCAAAAAAGAGAAACAACTTAACTTCAGTTTTGTACCCAGAGAGGTCTCATTTTAAAAATCTACATTAAACTTCCTTCTCAAGTTACCACACGGTCTCTGTGAACCATTCTAAGTACTGGGTAATTTAAAATGGAAATGGAAATAAAAAGGGAAATCATCATTTCTCCACTCAAATCATGCTGATCCTTCACTTTCTGAGTCCAAGCTAAAAGCTTTCTACTTTCTTACCACCATAGGTTAACAATACAATTTAAAAGAACAGAAGATTGAGATCTCACCAAGCTGATCATTAGTGTGGTTTCTCTCCAATCCCAGGATCCTGGAACTCAAAAAAATATTTTTTTCTATTTTCTAGTAAATTACTTTTGTGAAAAACTGAGAGGAAGAGGAAAAGAACAAAAGAGAAGCCACATCATCCCTTTGTGGTTGCCATATTGTTATAAATAAAAATTAATCTGGAGGCTTATTACTATATTTATAAGCATTTATTAGTAAAGAGAATAAAACAGAGAAATAGGTTTCCATCTTTCTAACTTTAAGTAAAAATCTGATTCCACATTATAGCCAGCACTCTGTGCCTTGGCTTGTCAGAGATGGCCAGATGACATTAAGAGAGAAAGCCCAAAGATAAAGTTAGTTCAGAGACCAGTCTGGAAGAAGAGAGCCCTTTAGCATCCTAAGCTGGCTTTTCAAACCTATGCTCTTCCCAGCAACTGGATCTTTTCATAGGCTTTCAAATATCATACAACATTATGTCAGCCTTGGGCTGGGATACTGGCTATCTCATCAGACGTGTGACTTGATTCCTACTATGTTGAGTCACTGAGGTGCACAGGATAGAGGTTCCCTAAAGATTTATCTTACATGTTAGGAATGTCATAGCCCAAATCTAGAGATTCCTTGTCAAAGAAAAAATATTGGAATCATCCAGAAAGAATTCAATTGTTAAAGAGTCATCAGCTCTTACTGAGACCACTGCACCCCAACTCTGTTGGTGACTGGTATACCTTTAATTTCTACTCAATTGAGTAATAAAGTATCTACAAACCAAGCCAATTCATTAATTATGGGTTTTTTCTCAAGAAGAAAGAGAGCTATTTAATAAAAATTATGATTTGCACAGAATGTTAGAAATTTTTACTTCAATAGAGCATGTTATGGCTTATTAAGTGAAAAGATGATCAGCTATACTGATTGATTAAAAATTTTTCTATGAAAGAAAAAATTCGAATTAATGTTTTAAATTATTATAACTTAGCTTGGTCCTAACGAAGAAGTGATAAAACATTTGTCTCTTTTATAGGACAGGTTGGTGACTATGAATACAGAACATTACATATGATGTCATATACATTTGATTTATCCATTAATTTTGTTGACTATAAAAAAAATTTTGTCACCACAGAAAGTAGGTGTAGGGGCAGGGTACATATTTAGAAATTAATATGATATTAAAGGGAACTTGTGATGTCACTGGTAGAGGGAATGATGTGGTAAGGAAAGTTGTACCATGGCAGGCCAGCATCTTTCCTTTAGTTACTTCTGTCTCAGAGTTAGTATATGTCAGCTGTAGGCCTGATCCTAGATCTTCCAGATTTTGAAGAAAGGATCTCTATCCACTAAGTCAAACTGATTCAGTTTAAAACAAAATTAAAATATTGGAAAAAAATTAAGAAAAAAAATCCCCCCAAATACTTTTATTTTGGAAAAGAAAATTGGTATAGCTTTTCTATGCATAATGACATAAGAATTTCCCAGATCCTAGCAAAGAGAGAGGAAAAAAATTGATTCCTTTTGTTTACCAGCATTGGAGGTTTATATCCAATGCCCACTGAGAAGTTAAGGACTCATTTTACCCCCTACCCCTATGTTCTCTTGAAAAGAGCCAGAACAAAAAGAAGATAGCCAAAAAACCTTTCTGTTTCCTGACTTAGAATGAGAGAGGAAATTAAACCAAGATGAATAAACTGGAAGGGAAAAAACAAAAAACAAAAGTGACTCTAGAAAATGTTTATATTCAAGACCTATGTTATCTATTTCTAGTCAAGTTCCTTGCTCCTCACTGAAAAATAAAATAAGTACAGAGGAAAATGATTGTGTTGAAATGATTTCCCAAATAAGTACAAATACACACACACACAGACCCCAGTTTAAGAATAGTTATTTTGCAACTGCTTGAACACATGGGTTGATGGAGATATGATTGGGGATGTAGATTCTAAAAGATCACTCCAGTTCAATTATCAATAATATGGAAATAGGTCTTGATCAATATGCATGTAAAACCCAGTGTAATTGTGCATTGGCTATGGGGGGGTGCTTGAGGGGGAAGGAAAGAACTTGAATCATGTAACCATGGAAAAATATTCTTAATTTGTTAATTAAATAATTTTTTTCAAAAAAAATAGTTGTTTTGGTATTTAGTCTTTCCCAGGACTGAACTCTCTCCATGTCTTCCTGAATCGAGAAAAGAGGAGCCATTTTACCCCATACCTAAAATACAGATCCCCTGTTTGATAGATAATGCATTGAATTTCACCTCCTTTTCCAAACTTGATAATACTTGGAAAAAGGGAGGAAGCTTCAGGTGAATGGGACAAGCAGGTAGTACATACATGAGCCTGCAAACAACATGTTTTATCCCTGGCTTCTGGACTTTGATATTTTATTGCTCCACAGCCCTGGATTGAGAAAACCAGTGACACTCCTTCCTGGGAACACAAATGGCAAGCATATATCCTTTCTTTCTGATTTAGCCAAGTAAACCCTTCAGGGAGTCACAGAAAACTCATATATCAGGAAAGAAATCCAAGATTCCCTGTCTGAGTCAACAAATAACCATGAAGTTTTTCAATCATTTCAGTTGTGTTCAATTCTTCATGACCCCATTTGCAGTCTTCTTAGCAAAGATACTAGAGTGGTTTGCCATTTCTTTCTCCAGATTACAGATGACTAAAATGATGCAAACAGGGTGAAGTGACTTGTTCAGGGTCACATAGCTAGTAAGTATCTGAGGCCAGGTTTGAACTCAGGTCTTCCTGACTCCAGTCCTAGACTGTGTCACTAACACGGAAAATGCTTCCCAAATTTCTGTGTATTTGAACTGCTAAACTCTATATCATTATGCAATGCTAGTGGGCTAGATTTTAAATCATCTAAGATCATTGGATTATGATGTTCACATTAAATCTATTCTGCTCAATCATCATGCTATCCAGTGCTGGATTCCTTATAAATGTCTTTTGGATCAGCTGAGTTCAATCTCTCTCTCTCCTTTGTAGCACCCTAAGTTTAAATTCTTTTCTACAGCTCATCCTTCTCCTTGGACACGTTCATCCATGATACTGTTGACAATGCCATATGATGTCCAGTGGGGAAATTCTTTTTAAAGGTAATGAATAGCTGCATAAAAATAATACTTAAATCAAGTAAAAACAGAGTATATCTCAAAAATCTCATTAATTAGACTCTGCCCATTACACTTTGAGAACCTTTCTCAATAACAATAATTTCTAAGGTTAATGAGTCTCTATAGTGTTTCCTTTTGGAACATAGTATATGGTTTTTAGCTTGCTGAAGGCCTTCAGCTTTCCAGTTGATACTTAGGCCAATGATATCAGATATAGTAGGAGATTTCTTTGGCTAGACAAAAACTACAAAATGGACTTCTTCCAGAATAACTTGAAATTAGAAAAAAACTCTCTTACCCTTTCCTGGATAACATCAGGTAACCTTTCCCCCTTAATCTATTATTCAATCTTTCCCTATAAACTTGCTCTTCCCTACTGTCTACAAATATTCCATATTTCTCTGAACTCAAGCTCCATACTACCAGCTTTTAGCCAATTAAGTTCACAGTCTTGGAATCATATACTATTTCCCATGCTAACACCATTTTTCAAGTAATTTGCCAAATCCATCATTTATATGGCTATAACATTTCTCTATAACATATTTATCCTACATTCTCTATCCATCATTTTATGTAGACATTACCTTTGTTCAGGCCTTTATCCCCTCTAATCTAAACTATTATAATTGCCTATTATCTGGTCTCTCTACTTTTCAAGTCTCCCCATTTTTCACAAAGTTCAAAATTTTGGTTCAAATTTATTTTCCTAAAGTTCAGAAATAAAGATAAGAACTTGCCAACTCTATCTCCTGGTCCCATTTCTCAATAAACTCAAGTCAATACTTTATTTCAGTGATCAAATATAATTTTTTATTTGGTATTTAAACTTCACTGTATTGTTCTGACCTTCTTTTTTCAATTTTTTTTCAGAAAATTTTCCTTAACTACCCCAAATCATATAGGTGTCATAATGTAATAGATAATAAGCCCCTTGATGACAGAGACTACATTTTGTCTCTTTTTGTATCCACAGTGGTTATCATCAAGTACTTACTTCACAACATTGATTGATTAATTAATAGACCACTGGGCCTGGAGTCAGAAAGTCTTGAGTTCTAATCTAGATTTAGGCACTCCAGCCATCAAATTCTGACCCCGAGGAAAGGTTGTCTGCTTGAATTTTCTGAAATGCAAAATGGCGAAAATAATAACATCTTTTCCCTCCTTCCTTTATTCCTTCCTTCCCTCCTTCCTTTCTTCCTTTCTTCCTTCCATCCTTAATTTTCTTCCTTCCCTCCTTACTTTTCTTCCTTCTTTTCTTCCTTCTTCCCTCCCTTCCTTCCTTCCTTCCTTCCTTCCTTCCTTCCTTCCTTCCTTCCTTCCTTCCTTCCTTCTTTCCTTCATTTGTTACATATATTCCATGAACTTGCTATACTAGCCTACTTTACTCCACATATAACTTTACATTGGCTCAACTCATGCCTATAATGCACTCCTTTTTCACCTCTGCCTCTTAAAATACCCAAGTCCCTTTAAATTTCAACTCAAAAAACAAATTGTACATAAAACCTTTCACAATTTTCCCACAATGCTTGTGCTCCCTTCTAGCTACCATTTATATTGCATTTACAATGTGTCAAGCACTTTGCTAAGAGCTTTACTACATTATGTATACACTAATGTTAAAAGGTGCCCCTTTCATATGTAAGCTATGTGGCTGGTGGAAAGGGAGCAGAAACAGGGAAAATTCTCAGAAAAATAAAAGGAAAACACGTTAAAAAACTGTGTCACAGAGGAAAGACATTTACTATGGGTAAAAATGACCAAAATGTCTTTTCCCACTTGTATCTAATTTGCATTAAACTAATACATGAACTTTGAATGTAATAGCTGACAAATACTCATTCCAATAAGTGTTTGATTACTATGGGATGTATGTTATTGCCTATGTAGGACATAGATGACATAACTTTATATATATTTTTTATCATCTTCACTAGACTTGTCATTTCACTGAAAAGACACTTCTTTGGTCAGAAGAAATGAACTTCACTTAGGATTCATAGAAGAACTCAGTACCGAAAGCTGATCTCAGAACAAACCTCAGAGCTTACACTAATACTAGCTCAAATGGAAATCTAGAATAAGTAAGGAAAGCTTTGCTTTTGCTCTGCCCTACACTTCTGCTTTGTGCCTGACAGGTGGATATCCTTCTGAATTGTGCTAAAGGAGAACACCTCAAGAAGTACTGCCAAGCCTAGTCTTAGACTTTCTACTTTTTCTGAAACAACAACAACATAACATTATGTTGGTAGCACAGAAGAGGAAGTGCCGAAGAAGTAGTGTAGAAGAAAAGTGAAGAAGAAAAGAGTTTGAGAGTAGAGAGACTCAGAAGAAAATTCCCTCAGTTGAATAAAGTTTTATCACAATATAGAAATTGGATCAGATTCATAATTCAATAGAAAAAAAGGAATGGAACTATCTCTAGAATGTGTAGTTTACTCAATACCCCTTTCCTTTTGCCATTCTAATTTCCTCAAAAGTCCAGAATTGTAAGTTGTTTACAGTATATAAGCCTTATTTATGCCTCTCTCTTCTACAGTTTTGTAACATATCCCTGGGCACTGTGTGCCTGTGTGCATCAATGGTAGAATGTAACTCAAGTTTATAGGTAAAATATTACTTATTATCCTTTCTTTGCCTTCTCTTTAATACTTTTTAATGGAATTAATGGAATTTGGCTGACCTGTTTATTAAATAAGGAACACATCTGTAGGAGCTATTCTACACAGGAGCTAGGGTGTATTCTCCACTCCATGGTCATCCACTGTACACAACTGAGTTGTAGCAGTGTGGCTATCCACTTTTGGAAAACTTTTATTTGTCAGTTTTTGAGTATAGATGGATGCATGAGTTATTTCTGAAAAGAAAAAGAGAATCAGGGTCGTGTGGCACTACTGAGCTATACTTATAACCATTATGTTTAGAATTGCCCTTCTCATTCCAAGTTAATTATGTGTGCTAACTCAATGCTTGGCTACATTAAGGATGCCTAAGCTCTTGGTTATTTCCAGCCATGTGGATTTAGGTTTGATGACACAATGTCTTAGAGCAGCATTGAGCAGGAAAAGTCACTAACTGAATGCACTTTTAAAAATGAAAGTGACTCAAAGGAAAAAATGTTTCAAATCACCACTGATTAGTGAAATTCAAATTAAAACAATTCTGAGGTACTATTTCACTCCTACCAGATTGTCTAATATAACAAAAAAGGAAAACAATTTTGGAGGGGCTATGAAAAAGTTGGGACACTAATCTACTGTTGGTAGAGCTGTGAATTAATACATCAGTTCTGAAAAGCAATTTGGAACCCTTCCCAAGGGCCATCAAACTATACATACCTTTTGACCTAGCCATATCATTACTACGACTATATTCCCCAAAGTTTAAATATAGGGAAGAAGGATCTACGTATTTGTAAATGTTTATAGCAGCTCTTTTAGTGATGTCAAAGAACTGGAAACTGAATGGATGTCTATCATTTGGGGAATGGCTGAACAAATTGTGGTTTATGATTGTAATGGGATACCATTGTGCCACAAGAAGTGATAAACAGGATGATCATTTTAAAATAAAAGGAAAAGACATATGAAATGATGTAATGTGAAGTGAATAGAATTAGGAAAACACTGTATACATTAAAAGTAATAATGTAGAATTATCAACTATGAATAACTTAACTATTATCAGCAATGCAAGGATGTAGGACAACTTCAGGAGACTCATGATGAAAAAGACTATCAACTCCAGAGAAGGAAATGATAGAATTTGAATGCAAATTAAAGTATGATGTTCTCACTTTATTTCTTCCATGAATTTTTCTCTAAATATAAGTTATATGTATCTTCTTTCACAATATGATTCACATGGAAATATTCATTCTATTATTATGACATGTATACACATGTATATCAGTGATTCTCAAAGCGGGTGCCACCCCTGGTGAGTGCTGCAGTGATCCAGGGAGGCGGTGATGGTCACAGGTTCATTTGGGGGTGGTGAATAACTGTAAGGGGGGTGATAGTATGTGACAGGGGGCTCTAAGTAATATTTTTTTCTGGAAAGGGGGCGGTAGGCCAAAAAAGTTTGGGAATCACTGGTATATATCATATTACTTTCTTGGGGAAAGAGGAGGAAGCAGAGGAAGGGAGAGAACATGGATTACAAAATGTCAGAAAATTATTGTTAAAAATTGGATGCAGGGCAACTGGGTAGCTCAGTGGATTGAGAGCCAGGCCTAGAGAAGGGAGGTCCTAGGTTCAAATTTGGCCTCAGACACTTCCCAGCTGTGTGACCCTGGGCAAGTCACTTGATCCCCATTGCCCACCCTTACCACTCTTCCACCTAGGAGCCAATACACAGAATTTAAGGGTTTAAAAAAATTGGATGCACGTGTAATTTGGGGGAAATTAAATTTGAAAAGAATGTGACTCCCTGAGTTTCCAGTCCTTAAATTTTCCAATTGACATCATGCTACTTTGGGACTGTCAGTGAAGTATATTCCTTCTCTACTCCAGCAACATATCTACTGCTCTTGTGAAACAACTGGGGCATTTAGGGCTCAATCTGGAATTCTGGCTGTATCTTTTGCTTCATGTTTCATTGCTAGATTCTAATTGAATATTGCTCTCAAGATGAATGAAACTTGGAAATGATCTGGTAAGAATTGGAAAGATTTGGAGATCCTGGGGTCACAATCAGTGCCAGCTACACTTCAGGAATTCTACTTACTAATCTCTTGGAAAATATGACCACTTGCTAGAGGAGGAGCATAATCCCTAGCTTGGTTTATCAGAAGACTTCTAAAATAGTGCAGAATCAGAAGTAATGTAACAATGTCTATTCAGCAGTCCTCTCAAGTTCTTCATGTTTCATTGTTAATGTGTCATCAATCTGGCAGAGGAACAAAAAATTTATGAATCATTATATATTGTTTTTAATCTTTCTATTAGAGTCCACATACAAAAACATTTCTGTTGTGTGCCAGAAATAATAGTCTCATACTTCATTTAAATTGTACATCAAGTATCTTTCTATTTTTTCTCATCCCAAACCCCATACTTTAGTTAGACACCAGCCAAAATTAATCTTTAAGTAATATTTTTTGCCCAAAGAAGGGACAATAGTTTTAGAAAAGAGTATGATTTTTGGTTAGGTGATCAGATTTCCCCTAAACTGCCACTAATCTGGGCAGTATGTGTGGGTCTACAACAGATTAGGCTCTTAGTGGAGAGAGAAAGGGTGCAGTGACTTAGCCCCTTGGAGCCCAGCAGCAGATCATACACATGTAACTCATCTCTCTTCTCTTCTCCTTGTCTCCTTATACTTCCTCTCTCATTAGAATATAAATTCCTTGAGGGCAAGGACCTTTTCACATTTGTCATTGTATCTCAACAATTAAAACTAAAATATACCATGAGTAGTAAATACTTGATGATCGATTGACTTAAACCTTATAAAATTCCAAGAAAATACAATTTGCATCAGTTACCAATATTGTACCTTCTAAGCATGTTGTATTTTTCGCCCCTCAAATAAACCTCATGATCCAAGAATTTCTGATAGATGTCTTTTATTATGGAAGGAAAAAATTACTATCATTTCCTTATCTACTAAATATATGGACATAGGCTTATTCTATGATTCTGATAACATAAGAATAAAAGAAAATAGAGAAAACAGAACAGATAGATACACTAAGTATAAGATAATGCTAATTCTTTAATAATCTCTTTTACCCTTTCTGCACATATATTTTGCTTTCCCATATATTAAAAGTCTTATCACAGAAAGCGATTTGAATGAACTCATAATAATAAATAAAGCTATTTGTTGCAACCATTTCAATTCTATATTATATAGTTCCTCCCTGAGAGATACTGTGGTCACAGAAAGCTAATTTGATGAATATCTTATATTTATCTCCGACTTCCATGGTACATGGAACAAAAATAAGCAACCTGCATAGATGTCAGAGGAGTAAATTGGATATATGAATATATGTGTATGTATAAATATATATGTATTGTATAAAGACACATATGCATATATATTATATTTTGAATTTTATGAAGCGAATAAAACAGGTGAGAAACACAAAGAAGGAGATGGAGGTTAATTTGTGGCTTTTCATTATTTAGTGAGGCTGTCTGGAAATGGTATAACTGCATGTGTTTTATGTTCATTCCTTCTCTTTAATGAAGGACTTTAACAGAGTTTCTGTGTCAGTATTTTTTCCTACTTCAATTTGAACTCAGGCAGGTGTGTAGAAGTACAAAGTGTATCTCTTATTTGGAAAAAAAAGAAAATATAGAAGATGTAAAATGCCAGGATTACTTGATTCTTTTTTTTTCAACAGTCTTCAGTAATCACACCTGAACATTTTACTTGAGCAAAACTGTTTGATCTTTAAATACCATTTCCCTTATCTGTATTTTTTGCCTTTCTTTTCAGTGCCAACACATCTGAACAAGACCAACAACAAAGTGAAATTTAACAACTGAAAAATTTCAGTGGTAGCAAACCAAACAAACAAACTCACTTTTCTTGGCTGCCTTTCTCCTCTTGGGGATATTTTCTGCCAATCCTCTTGCTCACTTTTGGCCAGGAAGCTTAAATACAGGCAAAATCAATATTTAACAATTCTATGTTTTGTATGGAGTTGTGTTGTTTTTCCTTACAATCTATGTTTTGATTAAAATACTGTGATCTCTGAAGCTGCAAAGTTCATCAAGAAGCAAAGTTTAAAAAAGCTTCTGGTGTAGCTTCATCTTGTAGCATGATGAGAGCAAATGTGGATAAAGTTTTATGCTGGTGAATTAAGTATTAAAGTTGTCATTAAAATAACTTGTAGCAAAACACACACACATATATAATCATGGGGCTTAAGCAAAAATATGTTAGTACTTCTTCCTGTGGTATCTCTTTTCTTAGACTACTGACAACATCCTCTATTGTCCTGAGGTTGATTAAGACGCCATGGAAGTTTAATGTGTTTACATTACAGTATATCAACCTTTTTATTAGAAATGAGGTAATGAGGTAATGCCTTCCTTCTACCCACTCTAGTCAATACTACGGGTAATACTCACATTGCAGCATTTTGACATTGTCCCCAGTTAAATTTTTACCACGAAGGAAATTTTTCCCATGGAGTGAAGGGTACTGGCTTTAGAAGATCAAAGTTTGAGACTAGAATTGCACACTTTCAGTCTTATGACAACCTCAGCACAACCTTTTCAAGTCAATCTTTTGTCAAAATTCTAAAGTACTTGCCTCTTGCCCATATGACTTCCTCCTTGACACTGAGACTGTAAAAAGGAGCTTGTGTAAACAGAACCACAAAAAAGTGCATATGCAAGAATTTATCAGATTACCCAGATCATTTCATTCTCTTGCTCACTGCATTAAGATTTTTTGTCCTCTTAGCTAAGAAAAATAGTTGACCAAATTTTTTTTAAGTAGCAAGTTTAAACAAGCACCAAAAAGGAACTTAATAAAGCCCCTCTCTAGAGAAGATTCCTGGAACATACCCAAGAAGGGAACTGCTTCTAGATGAGGGGGCGTATTGGTTCTGGATATGAATGAAAAGCAACTGTATATGGAACTAGAGGATGAATGAGAGAAAACAAAATTAAAAGCAAAAAACAAAAAAACATGGAGCTAGACCAAAAGCAGACATAAATGTCAGGATAGATGAAGGCATGGAGCGATGCCTGCCATAAAGTACATTAATACATTTCTCAATGAAAACCCCAGGAAAGATAAAGCAGTGAAGATAGGAAGACAGGTGACGGAGGCTCATTTGTATGAGAAACAGAGGCAGGAAAAATAGATGTACAGCAAAGAAGCACATGTATATCAAGGAGGCACAGGGCAAAGTACTAGAAAATGAATAACCAAACTAACAGACCCTTCCCTTCACTGGTAGAATATAGGCTGTGCAGGTCTTTGGGGAAGATGGACCCCACTGAAAGAGATTTGATTATTTCTGAAAAAGGAATTTTAATAGTTTTAATGAGTCATTTCTACATTTTTTGAGCTGGTTAATGAAAATATATTCCATATTTTGTACTTTGTTTAATACACCTTTTAATTCATTTTTTCATTAAGTTAATTAGCAATTATTCATATTAGTCTGCAATTATTCATATTAGCCTGAGTGCCTGTGAGGAATTATGGTATATTTTTGAGGGGGAAAAATTGCACTCAGTTTTCAACATAAGCCAAAGTGATTTTTTTGAGGGACATGCTGAAATTTGGAAATGAGTCTTCATATAATAGACACAGCAATCTCCTAATTGTAGGGTCATTTTCTAAAATATTAAGTTTATATTACAAAATCTGAAATTTGGAAGAGCGTTAGAGATAACTTAATATAACCTATATCTGAGTATCTCCTTTCCAACATCCCAGACAAATAATTATCCAGTCTTTAGTTGAAGGTCTTCAGCATCACTCCACTTTTAAAGAAATAGGGGAAAACGGGGAAGTTTTCACTGCATTGAGCCAAAATCTTTCTTTTTCATCCATTTCTCCTAGAGCTCTCTGAGCTCAAACAAAACAAGTCTGATCTCTCTTCCTCATCTAGAATGCCATGCTACTAGGAATGCCTTGGCTGCACTGCTCTCCTCCAAGCATAAATCATTTTTGGTGGCAGTGATTTTCAAGCCAAGAGTAAATCTAATGTCTTTTAACTGGTTGTTAATATATACTTTGGCCCATCCTGGATCTGTGACCATAGTGGGTGAAGGTGTTAAATTATAACTATATGAATAACAAGATGTTGTCTTAATGTCTCCTCCTTTTATATTTTCCAAAATCTTCATTATTAGTACAGGACTAATAGAGGACTGTATTTCAGGGTTTCAGGAAGAAGAGTTGTAGAATGAAAATAATCTTTTAATATTTTCTAAAACAGGATAAATATGCGGCATGACATTTAGAGGCAGTGAGAAACACTGCAAAAATAGGGCTTTGGAAACACTAGAATATAGGTGTAGATGTCACCTCTGTTGCTTAATATCTATGTGACCTTGGGCAAGTCACTTAATTTCCTGGCATGCTCAAAGGTGCACACACATATTCTCTCAGTCTCTGTCTTTGTCTCTCTCGCTGGTGAAATCTGAAATGACTGAAGAAACAAAGATCCAAGCTTCTGGACGTATTGGTTTATGAAGCCATGCATGCGAATTGCATAACAAATTGGGACCAGTGACCTTTCTTAGCTTGGCACTGGACTCACAATACAGAGGGAGACAGATTTTTATGTATTAAAACAATGTAAATCACAGGATATACACCAGGATACATGATTGGCTAATCTGATTTCTGATTGGAAAGAAGATAAGGGACTTTCCAAGTTGGGAGGGGAAGAGTGAACAGATGTTTCTCTCCCCCATGTTTGTATTCAATCAAAAGGACAGGGAAACAGTAACTTATTGATCAGTACAGGATCAGTTTTCAGATTAGGCATATGGGTTACTTGAATTGTATAATTATGAGAAAACTGCTTGCTTCTGTCTTCAGATCTGACTAGGTTTCTAGTCAGTAAAATATAGGTCCTTTGTAAAGGGTCTCTAAGCAATAGGATGAGGTGGTCCAGCTTGCCAGCCATCCAGGAATAGCTTAAAGTTTTCTCACAATGTCTGTAATTTAAAACAACTTCCTCACAAGGAAGAAATTAGACTAGATTCATAGTTGAATAGAAATGGAACTGAGCTAGCCTCAGAACCGAGCCAGGAGATGGAGTGTGCTTCATTCAGTTTCCACAATTCCTTCATTTTTTTTCTCTCTTTTTAAAGATTTATTATTCCTTTTGTTTGTATATGACATCTCTTTCCCTTTAAGCCCCTGCACAATTTTTACCATTATTGAAATATTGTTTGAACAGAGAAGAAACCTTTAAACAAAATGAGGAAGGGAAGGAAGCAAGAATCTATTAAATACTTAGTATGTGCCAGGTACTGTGCCAAATGCTTTTGGAATATTATCTTGTTTAATTCACACAAAAAACCCAGTGACTTAGGCATAATAGTAACTCCATTTTGCAGTTCAGGAAAAAAAGGAAAGCAGAGGCTAAGTGATTTGTCCAGAGTTATATATCTAGTAAGTATCTAAGGTTTAATTTGAATACTGATCTGCCTGACTTCCAACGGAGCCCTTTATTGGCTGTGACATCAAACAACCTGCACTGACAGCAAAGAAAACAAATATAAAATAATAGGATTTAACAGTATATTTGCACATTATAATCTCCACTTATCCATGAAGAGGAATTTTTATTTATAATTTCTCTAAGAGATCAATCACTATAATTCATCAAGTGGTCAACTGCTCTCTATTATTGTTACATTATTATGCATTTTATGCAATGTTTCATTTTTTAAATTTTATAATATTCATCATATCCTTGGTACATACAGTGCTTTGTCCTTAAATTTACAGACCCCCAATAGTAGTTTTCTAATCTTAAAGATGAATTGTTGTCTTGGATGGCCCTTAAGTCCCTTCAAGCTCTAAATCTGCCATATTGAAAGGATATCAAAGGGTAATGAGTCATCAAAAGTAAATGACTGATATCATTTCCTGTAGGTTTTTTTCCATTTCTTGTATTCTTAATGGAATGAAGTCTTAAAAAAACCTAAAATAGTGAAGACTGAAATAGAAGAGATGAATCAAAAGAAAATGTAGACAGCAAAGGCATATTTTATTTGCTTCACATTTTGTTTCATTTCTATTCTATTTGTCTTGATGTCTTGTAAGATGCTCTGTATAGAGATAATGTACTCTACTATGATGCTACGAATCTCATTCAATATATTGCCATTACTTCCTGCCCCCTCTCCCTTCTTTGTATCCCCATCACTTAGCACAGGACCTGGCACATAGAAGACATAAAAGAATTTGAGTAGCTGATTCCTTTGAACAAATAGAAGCTCTTACTAGAGTGGATCTCAGTTACTAAGCGAAGAGTACTGGTTTTGGAGTAATCAGATATTTTTTTAATCTTGTCACTAGACTTGAGTAACTGTGGGAATGTGGGCAAACTACTCCTTCCTAGTCCTCATTCTTCTCCTAAGTAAATAAAATAAAGATGATATAACCTCCTACTACTTACCTCATAGAGTCATTGTGGGCAGTGTTCTGTAAATCTCAAAATCCCATATAAATATGTTGTTTTATTATTTTTGAGCTTTATTTTTAGAAGATACATTAATTTACATATCTCTAAAGTACAAACATAAAAATTAAAGCTCTGCTTTCAAGTGTCTTTTCATGATATAGATTGTTTCGCTAAAGATCTTAACACCCACTGTGTACTTAGTGATATAGTGTTATCTTCCTCACCATAATATGCACCATCTATAACCTACTATTATGCCTTTCTTCCAATAGCAGCAATATAATGAATTTCTATTCTATAGAAAACCATGACATTTTAGAAGTCCTTTCCTTTTGTTTTTCCACTTACATCATTTTGTTTTCCTTTTATTAAAACAATCAAAAGTAGTACATTTTTATCATTTTCAGAAATAATTTTCCCCTAAAATATGTACATTTAATGGAATTTAAGCTATTTTCCAATTGTCAACAAATATTATGCTTCTAGATCTGAATATGCAAGAATGACTAGTGTAGTTAATACCAAGGTTGTGCTATGATTTAAGAACTAAATTCAAGTTCCATCTTTGATACCCAAAGTAAGACACTTAGCCTCTTTGAGATATAAACAATTTTCTCCATAGATGGTGGGAATGGTCATCTGCCTACAGATTAATTCAGGACTGCAAATAATACCTATGCCCTTTTCCAGTAATTATTCCTGCACTTTGCATCACTGAACCTGTAAGCATAGGGCTCTTCATTTGGAGAACTTACAAAATATGCTGGGCTTCACTAACATAAAAAATCCTCAGACTTTCATAATCATTAGTAGTTGATGCAAAGTCCTCTGACCACCAAGAGCTTGTCCAGGGCCTCAAATAGCAGATTAGATAACAACTCTTATAAGTGGTCAAGTTAATGTAGAGTAACCACATTATTATTTTGTGTGTGAATTATCTACTGCCATCTTGAGATAATTGCAGAGTGTACATACAATAAAGTTCCTGGAGACTTGATCACTAAATATTTACCAATTTAAATGATTTCTTCAATCTTCCTGTAGGCTTGAATCCTTTTCTCCCAGTATCTGAGGAAGAATAGACTAAAACTACTTATGATCATTGCAGGTATATGCAAAGGAGAAAACTAGCATCTACTCCTCCAAGTCCCTAGAGGTCAAAATTTGTTATTTTGCATTTGTAAAACTTACTTCTGATTTATATAACCTGATAGACTTCAAAACAAGTAGAATCAGGGGGGATAACCTACATAATAATTAAAATAATTCAAGAAAAAATTAAAATATATTTGAACTTTGAAAAATACAAAGACCAATCTAGATTTCATAGGACTGATAATAAGTTATTTCTCCTTCTGTACAAAGAGAGAGGACTACATCCACAGAATGGAGATTTATCACCCAATCTAGGTTTTTGTTTCAGTTAGGTGTTGCTATGGCCTCTTGATCATTCTTCTTTCTCAAGGTGTCCAATACATGGTCCTTCTCTCTAATCCCTGTCCACATATGTGGGGAAGAGATTGATATCACTCTGAACAACCTAGTCTCCCAGGCAATCAGCCTATATCAGCTCCAATGATCTACATATTTATTAATTATGTGACTATTCTTTAGAATTCACCACCACACATATGAGTGTTGATGCAGCTATGTGATACAGTAGATAGAATGTCAGGCCAGCACTTAGGAAGACTCATTTTTCTGAGTTCAAATCTGTTTTAAGACTAGCTATGTGACCCTGGGCAACATTTAACCTATTTACCTCAATTTCTTCATTTTTAAATTGAGCTGGAGAAGTAAATAACAAACCACTCCAGCATCTCTGCCAAGAAAAGAGTACATAGGCTGACAAAGAATCAGACATGACTAAAAGTGACTCACTGTCAACATGATATGAATATCCAACTTCCTTTTTCTGATCAAAATAGCCTGTCTCATTTCTTTATCTCACCAATTCTAAATCTATTCTACGGTCATACTGGTACCTCTACTCCCTTTTTCTTTACTCAGGTGCCCCAGTTCACTTCCCTCAGTTCACAGTTTTTTCTTCCTTAAGATAGGGAGGCTTATCAAAGTCTGGTTTTATTGGCCCACTATTAGGACTAATTCCCTGAGATCAAAGAAAGTCATAAGCCATGATGATGCTGGGTGGTAGGAGTGAGATTAGGGTCTTGTCCAAAGAATTGATGACTCAGGCCCTCTCCATGGCTAGGGACAAGCTTTATTGAGGGACAGAGGAAGGGGCGGAGAGGCTCTAGTTATGGAGAAGCTCTGGTGATGGAGAGGCCTGGTGATGGAGAGGCCTGGCAGTGAAAAAATCCCCCAGAGGTTTTCTAGAATTCTTTTTTATCTTGCTTGATTACTATGAAAGGGGTTGTTTGTTTGGGCAGTTGTTGTCTTGCCATTCCCAAGAAACTGATGTCACTTTACCCATAGTTCACCTTGGTCTGCACGGTCTTACCCATGATTCATCTTGTTTCCCCACTGGGGAGGGGTGGAGCAAACCACAATGCAAATAGGATACTAATGATATGTTAAACAGGTTCTATAACTTCAGGCTACTTTTGCCTAAATTTCGCATAAACTCCAAAGGAAAAAAAGTCTCTAGTGCACTGTACATATACTGATTTGCCAGTTACCCAAAACTCCTGCCCACATTCTTATAGCAACCTGTTAACATTCATGCACCAACCTATTGCTGTTCATGGCCACCTATATCAATTAGGTCACTAGAAAAAGGTCTATCCTGACAAGGTAATTTTAAAGACTTTGTAAGGTAATATACGTTCAAATTAGTGGGAAAATATTGTTGCTGATATAGGATGCATATATAGCTAAAGATATGTGCAAAGTACCATTATATATGTATTTTTTTAAATACTTTGCAACTGGACACTGCATTTTGACCTTTTTATTATAACTTACTTAAAAAATCTACTGGCAAAAGAAAAAGAAACAAATGGGAAAAATAAACTATGAATATGAACATGGAGTGTGGATATATTTCACTGGTATGTTCCCTGAAGATATCCATTTCAGGGAGAATGTGTTTTAGTGTAGTTGTGCTTTGGGAAGAAATGCCTTTTTCATCAAATGTCTAGTCAGCCATTCAAGTTGCCATCTTCATTGACTGTTATAAATAGTTCTATATTTGTTGAAGTTATGCCAGACAGGGCAACAAATCAGTAAACTAAAGATCATTTCATGTGTGTTGAGCTATAAAAATAAACTGTTGCTAGAAAAGAAATTTGACCTAGAAAATGAACTTTTTGATCAAGTAGTGATAGATGACATTTCCTAAAGGCACATGAGAAGAAAAATAAAATTCATGTGTTAAGATGATAACAATACACTATTATTGCTCCCGTTATTTCAAAGACCCACATGCCAAGTATATTTCTAGGAATAAAGAAATGTCTAGGCATGTGTTTGTATGTGTGTGCATATATAGACATATGCAGTCAATCCTCAGCTTTAGGGTGTTTAGTGTGCAGGACTTCAAGCATTCTTTCTCATGATTTTATTAGCAATCTTATTTTCACTTTCACATTAGCAACAGACCACATTTCTAGTCTATGTAGTAAGAAAAAGAAAGAGACAGATAGAGATAGAGACAAACAGAGGCAGAGAGATGGGATGCACAAGCTTGTGAAGTAGCTAGTATCCTATTAGCTGCTTTACTGATTGTGTTCATTGTACTGTTGTAAAGAACTCTCTGTTCATCTGTTGCACATTTTCACTGTTTCCCTTTAAAATTCAAATTTTGTGTTGCAATTATTCCCTCAAAGTACAGTGCAAGTCCTTTGGGCTTTAAGTCCGAGCATGCAAAGTCAGTGATGTGGCTTAGTGAGAAAACAAAGGTGTAGATTTAGTTCATGCTTTAATATCTGCAGCTACTGTCCCTTGTGAGTTGGGTGTTAACAAATCAATGCTTACTTATATCTGAAAAAAAGAAGAAAGTATTCAAAAATGTTTTTGAATCTCATCCAGAATGTGCATGAGAAAAGAAGTGAAAAAATGGAAAAGTGGCTAAGTTTGTGGGTAAATGGGATTGTGGAAGAGTGAAAAAGTGTGGTCAATTCAACAACACATCTGCTTAAAGAATCAACAGATAGTATAAGCATATAAGAAAGGGCCAAGAAAACGTGAAGCCTTTTGTAGCTTAGCCAAGGATGGTATTATTATTTTAAGTTACAGTATGGCTTTAAAAATGTGAAAATTTCTGATGAAGCTGCTTCTGCTGATGCTGTGGCTGCTGCCAAATTTCAGAACATGTTGAACATGCCGATTGAGAAAAAAAAAGGTTACCTTCCAGAATAAATATTTAATTCCAATGAGATTGGTCTTTTTATGAAACAGATAGGAAAGCGTACACATATAACAAAAGTCTTCCCTGAAGCCCTTGTGTTCAAGGCTTTTAAGGATCATTCAGCCCAGCAACAACTTCAAGTGTAAGCTACTGATGATCTACCAAACCCCTAATATCAGAATTTTGAAAGGAAAACAAAACAAAACAAAACAAAACAAAACAAAACAAAACAAAATAAGGCCAGAATGCCAATGAACTGGATGACTGCAGAGATTTGTGACTGCCTCAACAGCTGCTTCATTATAGAGGTAGAATGACATGTGAGAAGAAAGAACCTTGCATTAAAGGTTCTTTTAATACTCAGTAAAAAGCAAAGCACTCCAGAAATATTATATTAAATTGGAAATGTAAATGTTATAAAAAAAACTGTATATAATGGAGATTTACAATTTCAGATGTGGTCTTGTTCTGTTCTTTGAATGTGGAAATATTCATGTTTGTTAATATTTATCAAGTTTACAGAATTAAAAGAGAAAATTTAAAAATTAAAAGAAATTACTCAATATGTCATTTCATATTCATGAGCAGCTGGAAAATGACCACAAAAACAAAGAAATTAGTTTTATTCCACCCCATATGACAAAACCTTTCAGGTCCTATTACACCAAGACCACCATGTTTGCAACTAAAGAGAAAAAAAAACAGAAATTACCATGTTGGATTTCTGGAAATTTGTTATTGTGTTTCAAGTCATTGATTATATTATTGTGGCCTGGAGAAAAGTTTCACAGGTTATGTTGACTGAACAATTATTGTAAGAAAAAAAAAAGTATGACTTGCTTCTATCTGGGATTTTGAAAAGGGTAAAGGTATTGATGAAATAGTGAAGCAGAATGTTGAAACAATCATAGTTAGCACACACTAGAAGAAACAAAGGTTGGAATATGTGGGAGAGAAAGATGTCTATGATATCCTACAGGAGCAACCAGAGGAGCTGATGAAAAGCTAGATTCAATGGCTTAGGAAGATCTTTAGGATAGCAAAGAGGATGATAATGAATAAGTTCCCAAAATTGCACAGTTTCTAAGCTTGAAGGGTGGCAGATGGTAAGAGACCAACTGGCTAGAGGCTTCACATCCCTTCATGGATTGCATATTTAAGGTTAAATATCAATTCAACTGTATATGATCTGCTTTGAAAAATCTTTTTGCTTCTGAGGAATATTTCTTCAGTACTTTAAAAGAATTTTGACATCAACAATAGGACAACTGAGAGTAAGAAGAGCGGTACGTTTTGAAGCTACCCAAGAAATAGCTTTTTTTTTTTTTGGTCAAGATAAGGTGAACATCATCACAATCGGAGGCCTATGAGAAAATGTCCAAATCTCAGTGGGAGGAAAGAAACATGGAATGGAGATTTTGAAGTGGCATTTAAGAGTAATAAATTAGAGAAAGGAATTCTTTGCTTTATAAACAAAATCAATACTTAATAAAAAGAAATCAGTTGCAGAATGGCCTAACAAGTGCTTAGCAAAGTGCCTAGAACATAGTCGACACTAAACAGATGTATTGACTTATTTGGTTCAGGTGATTTGACTTGTTTGGTTCAGGTATCTGGTGCTTAAAGTAATCTTAGAAAAATTAATCCACAGTCAACGAAGCCTGGTTCTAACTAAACCTTTTCTTTTTGTAATGAAACCCTCTCTCACCAGCCAAGTTGAAATGGCAAACAGAGATATTTGGTAAATAGGAATAATATAAACTGACATTTTAAATATCTTATTTAAGGTGGCCTTTTTTCAGATTGAAAATCAGAATAAATTCCAGTTATCAGCTTTGCCTTTTATATGCCAAATATGTGGCTAAGAAGGTAGAAGTAAGCAGAGAGCTCCATGTGCTCCACCTGAGTTCATTGAAATTCACAGTAGCTCAATCAACTGGGAAGTGATCTACAATGTGTTGATTGTTTAAAAGGCTCTTAGTGAGATTTATTAAGAGTAGCTTTTTAGGCTACATTTTCCATAAAGTTACTGGCACAGAAAGGCTGGAGCCTCAATTATCCATATAAACATTGCAAAATTTTCCACAGTACTCGGCCTGTGTACAAATAACTAAGCATATTCTGCATATCACATATTTTTGATCTTGCTAGTGTTAAAGGCTTGACTCATTCAGTTATTTTATAAGTAAACATCATTAAATTATACTACTGCCATGATATCTACTGAAAATTACTACATTGAGTGAATTAACAAATACATGAGCACATGATAAAAATCAAAGCCTAAAATATACCTCTCAATTTATTTTGATGAGTACTTTGGCTTTAATTATTTATGATAATGCTTCATAGCATGATAGTAAATATAATGTTGTGCAATTAACAGAAGTAATGAAATCTTAGTAATGTAAGATTACAATCACTTTCATTTTTAATTAAATCTTTGCTGATAAGTAAAATGAAACTACTATATTTTTTTAACATTGGAGTCAGAGATATCAAGTAAGAATTAATGATCTCTTCTAACTATATGCATAGCTGCGTCTTTTTCTCATATTATTGATCAAGCTTGGGATCACATAATTACCTGCAACAAGCATTTACAAGTTAATAGTCAAGCAATCAATTGGTACAAGAAGGAAATGACCCAATATTTTTAAAGTGCCACATTACAAGATTTAGTTCATCACAAGGCATTACTTAGTTTTGGAGGATTGTTAAAATTCATGGTTTATTCTGTAATTGATCTGTTTTCAGAATTTACCTCCAATGAACATTAAACAATTGAGTCAATTGTCAAATGGCCAGAATGGTGAAGTAATAACATATAACTATATCCTCAGGTCAAATTGTGGTATGTTTGTTAGTCCTCTTCAAAGATGTGTATCTATTACAAATTAATTTTTAATGTGCATTTTAACATACCACATTGTTCTTAATGCTTTTAATGCCCCATCCTTTCCTGAAAACAGAGGCTACCTGCTGTACTTTTTTAAAAAAAGAAATACAGTTGTGGCTATTTGGGGGGAAAAAACTTTGAAAAGTATTTAACATTTTAAGTTTTATTGCAGATTAAAATTAAATTTTGCTAAAGAACGCCTGAATAAATTATTCAGGCAGTGCCAAAAATGCATGAATAATTCAAATTGTATCTTTAATTAGACACTTAAAAACTGAATAATGTTATACTAGTACTTAACTGATCTGCAGGCAGCTATGTTTGAAAAACAAAGAACTTTTTGTTCAAAGTCAAATCAGTGGGCAATTATATACCAACAGATTGCAATTAAACTGCTTTCAATACTACTTATTCCAACAAACATGGAGTGAGGTATAACTCATGTTCTATCTTTAAAAAAATTCTGCTCCAAAAGTAAACTCTATAATTAAAACAAAGTGGAATTTTAGGTTCATCACTAAGTCATAGAAATACTGAAATATAGAATTTGAGAGTTGGAAAGAACCTCAACTGTCACTGAGTCCAATCTATGCATGAAATGAATTATCATTATAATCTACCTGAAAAGTAGGCAAATGGTCTCTACTTGAATGGAGAAAACCACCACTTCCTGAGGCAGCCCATTCAACTATTCTATATCTCTAATTTCTATAAAATCCCTTCCCCTCCAATAACAAGCCTAAATTTGCCTCTTCACAGCTTCTACTCATTTCTATTGGTTCTGATTTGAGGGACCAAAAAGAACAAAATAACTTTTATTGTTGTCCCTTCAAAGATTTAGAGATAATTATTATGTCCAAACTTGGTCTTTTTTTCTCTATGGCTTGACATCTTCATTACTTTCAGCCAATTCTCAAATGACATGGATGTAATACCCTTCACAGAGGGTGGTCCCATACTCCAGTCATTCTCCAGCTTATTGACCTCATTTTCAAAACTGTAACATCTATTACTGAACACAGTCTTCCACATGAGATCTGACAAGGACAGAGTACAGAAGTATTATTATCTCCCTTATTTTTTGGAAGCTTCATTTCCCTTACTATAATCCAAGAATCCATTAGATTTTTTGGAGGTCACATCGAAATACTGATTCTTCTTGAACTAATCCATTTAACTCTCCAACTCTTTTTTTAGAACTATTGCTATCTAATCATATCTGCCCTATCTTGTAATTGTGAAATTGATGTTTTTTTGTATCCAATAGTAAGACTTCACACTTATTAGATTTAATCTTATTAGATTCATCCTAATATTTAATCCTGCCAAGATCTTCTTTGGATCATCCAGTATTTTAGCTATATCCTCTGGCTTTCTACTTACAACTTTGGAAAGCATGTCATTTATGTCTTTATTCAAATAATTTTTAAAAAAATGTTAAATAGCACAATCAAAGAAAAGATCTCTGTCTTTTAGAATTAAATCATTAACAACTACTCTTGGAGCCTCACATTTCCAACCAGATCCACATATGTCAGATTGTACTATTCTCTGTTCCACTTCTCTATATCTTCTTTACAAGAACAAGATATTTGTTCAATAGCTTACTTGAAATATAAGTAAACTATATCCTTACAATTGCCTTCATCAAGTAGTTTGATAATATTGTCAGCAAGTGAAATGAGGTTAGTCTACAATAATCTCTTTAATGATCTATTCTAGAATTTTACCTAGGAATAAAGGTCAATCTCACTGGTCTATTATAATTTCTAGATGTTCTCTTCTCCCTATTAAAAATTAAGAAAACAATTTTTGTTTTTCTACACCCTGGAACCACTGTTTTCTGTGATCTTACAAATATTATCAACAGTGCCTAAGTGGTTACATCTGCCATTTTCTTTATTACATGAAGATCTAGTTTATCTGGCTCTAGTGAGTTGATTTTTTCTATTTAATTTTTTAAATTTTATTTTAAAAATATTTTTCTATGTTTATATATTTCATTTTTCCCTCCCCCTCCTGGATCCATAAGCATTTCCACTGGATTATACAGATGTTATCATTTATACTTATTTCCATATTATTTATTTTTGCAATAGAGCAATCTTTTGAAAACAAAATTGCCAATCATATATCCATACGAACAAATATTGGTCATTTGTTTTACTTCTGAGTTTCTACTCCCACAGTTCTTTCTCTTGATATGGATAGCATTCTTTCTCATAAGTTCCTTGGGATTCTCTTGCAAAGTCCATTACATTGAATTGTCCCACAATGTTCCACTTTCTGTATATAATGTGCCCTTGGTTCTACTCATTTCGCTCTGCATCAGTTCCTCAAGGTTCTTCTAGTTCATATAGAAATCCTCCAGTTCATCATTCCTTAAAGCACAGTAGTATTCCATCACCATCATATACCACAATTTATTCAGCCATTCCCCAATTGAGGGATCCCCCCCCATTTTCCAATTTATTGCCACCACAAAGAACATGGCTATGAATATTTTTGTACAAACATTTTTCATTATTATCTCTTTAAGGTATAAACTCAGTAGTGGTATTGCTGGGTCAAAGGACACAGTTCCAAACTGACTTCCAGAACGGTTGGATAAATTCACAATTCCAACAACAATACATTAACGTCCCAATTTTGCCACAACCTCTTCAATATTTATTATATTGAATTTATTACTTTTTTTACTTTTTACCTTACTATCATATTGGCTAATCTTTTACCTTTACTATCATATTGGCTAGTTTGCTAGGTGTGAGGTGGTACCTCCACTTTGTTTTGATTTGCATTTCCCTAATTATGAGAGATTTGGAACATTTTTTTCTTGTGATTATTGATAGTTTTGATTTCTTTATCTGAAAATTGCCTAATAATTTCCCTTGACCATTTTTTAATTGGGGAATGGCTTGATTTTTTTTGTACAATTGATTTATCCCCTTATAAATTTGAGAAATGAGACCTTTGTCAGAGGTTTTTGTTATAATTTTTTTCACACCTTGTTACTTCCCTTCTAAATTTGGTTGCATTGGTTTTCTTTGTACATAAACAATGTACAAAAAATGACAGAAATGACAAGAAAGGACAAATGAGCTGAATCAGATCATTCCAATTATAGATTACTAACTTATTTGTGCTCATAACTTTATAAAATATAAGAATAAGTGAAAAATTCATTAAGATGGAAAAGAACATCAAAAGCAAGAAATAATATCTTATATAATGGAGAAACATTTGAGTCTTTTGAATAAGGTCAGGAGTAAATCAAGGATGTATTTTGTAATTAATATCATTTGTTCAAGGAATTCCAACTCTAACATAATGGTAAAAATAATAAATTGAGAGAATAAATAAATGAAATCACTTTTTTGTAGAAAACTATGATGATTCACTTAGATAATGATAGAGATTAAACTAGAAATTAATTGAAATACTTTTAATAAAGTGCAAGATAAAAATAACTTCACAAAATCATCAACTTCTTTTATATATTACTAATAAAACTAAGAAGGAAGAGAAAAATCACATTCCAAATACCTATTTTAAAGTGCCATTTACCTTATCAATAATTTTTGGAGAGGTAAAAGAGGATAGACATACTAATATTGTTTGTGAGTCTGGATGGTGGGTCTAAATATTGGTTCAAAAATTCTTGAAAACAATTGTCATTAAACTTTATATCCCATTTGATTCAATGATACTGCAATTTGGTATATTCCCTTATATTTATAAGAGCATTTTTTCTTGTATCTAAATACGGGAAATATGATAACCAGCAACTGGCAAATGGCTAAACAAAATAGACTATATGAATGTAATGGGATTTTACTGTGCCATAAGAAATGAAAGCTATGATGGATTCAGGGAAGTATAAAAATACTAACTGGTAAAGAGTAAAATAAGCAGACCCAAGAGAGCAATTTATATGATGGCCTCAATAGCAATGAGAGGACAAGTCACTTTGAAAGATAGCAGAACTGAATCAGGACCTGTATATAAATCCTTAGTATTTAATATAGTAGCACATGTAGTAGGTGATTAATAAATGCTTAATGATTGGTTGTTTGAATAGCTAAATTAAAAATGAGCATACAAATTAATTGCATAATTCTGTAGTTTGACACTAGCACAAGGTGGCATGTAGATGGGATTCCCTCAGCTACTCTCTTTGGTAAAGAATGTACATATGGAGGCATGAAATTAAAAAACTCTGATCATGTAGATTTTATTAATAACATTAAAATTATCAATAGAACTTCAAAAATCAACTATTTCATGTGTTAATTGCATATTACACTTCATAACCTTTTCTTTTTTAATGTTTTTTTTTGGGGTACCAAAATTCCTATCTACCATCTATTCCTGTCTACCATACCTTTCTGACATAATTGTTTTCTTCCATTAGTTTTTCCTAAGTCTTTTTTTGCAGTCAATATGTTTCCTATTTGCACCGAGTTACTCAACAACCATTTTTGCCTCTGAAAGGAATAGAGTTTTTTGCTATCCACTTTGTTCTGCTAATCCCAACACTACACAAACTATTTAACAAAATAAACAAAGAAGGAGTCTGACCAAATTTATTTGTGACTCAAATATAGTACTGATTCCCAAGCTAGCCAGACCAAAATCAGAGAAAGAAACTACAGACCAATCTGCTTAATTAACATATATGCGAAAATCTTAAATAAAATACTTGCAAAGAGACTACAGAAAGTCATCACAAGGATTATTTCTCCCCATATTTTATAGTTTCTAGTCCTGATATCATGCTTCTTACCTGCAGATAAATAGAGATCTTATTTTAATGTTTTTTTCCTTGCATTCTTTCTATTTTGATTTAAAATTTTGTTGTTGAGATTTTTGAAACTTCAGATTAGTCCTTAAATATAGTCCTTCCTTGACTACCAAGCTTTATTCCTATATTTTGTGTGTTGTAGTCCAATAATTCAAATACTGTCCTCCATCTCTAGATACTATATTTTCAATGAGGAGATCATTTCCCTGATTGCCCTTCCTCTTCTGAATATCTCTCTCTGTATCTCCAAGTGGTAACATGCATATAGTTAAGTGATTCACCAATAAAAATCTATAACAATCCTAATATAAGTATATGATCAAATTTAAGGTTAGTCATTCTGACTTTCCCCAAATTTTGTAATAAATGTCACATCTGATTGTTAACTAGTGCAATTCTTTCTATGGAAGAATCAAGATAAGGTTGACATGCTTATAAATGTTTTTCAAATTTTTAAGACTTTTTTCCCTCAGTATAGAAAACTGACTATACTTGTATATGTAGTAGGCTACAATTTCAGTTGATAAAACTAGATTTAATTGATAAAAGAGGTTACTTTAATCTTTGAAATATGTAAATATCCAATTTTTGTTAGGTTTCGAAGAAAGATGATGAGATTTGTAACTTAGAAAGTCTAAATATCAAAAAAGATCTGCAAGCTGCTAATGCATTTTATTTCATTTTATTTATTTCTATTTTATTTCAATATTTGATGGAATAAAATTAGAAGAAAAATAGATCTATACCCCCTTGAAATAAGACATTTAGTTATTTTCTTGTGCTTTCAGTAAAGAGAATCAAACCTGCACAGAAACACTGCAAAGTAAGAGATCAAATCTGCTTTTTTTTTTTTTTAGGGCAAAATGAGGATTTCAAAAAGCTTTACAATGCAGACAGCCAAACTATTTAGAAGAAAATATTGGCTGAATTTCAAAAATTGAGTTCTAATTCTAAAATATTTGAGATTATTTTCTTGTTTTATTTAATTATGGCTCCTTTCAGAATTTAATTTCAAGGAAGATAATACTTATGCATGAGTGTCATTGTAGTAGATGGAGAGCTGGTACTGAAGTCAAGAAAATCTGGTTTCAGATCTTGTTTCTGTAAAATACTGGCTGTGTGACTCTGAGCAAGTCATTTAATATTATGGTACTTGGCAATTCTATAAGCCTTTAAATTGAAGTGTATAATCTATCAAAATAAAGGAGTTTCTTCTCTGGAGCTCCCTGAAGAAATAAAATTATATGTCTAGTCAACATGTAGTATACAAAGATAATACATTACATATGTTATATATATATATATGTGTATATATATATATCTGTGTGTGTGTATGTGGGTGTGTGTGTGTTTACTTATAAATGTGCATATAATATACATATAGCCATACATGTACATGATGTGCTCTTATATAGATGCCATATAGATCAAATGAATTTCATGTATTTATATTTGATGTGTGTATAAATATAAATTATGATTATACACATACATACACACAAATATGTTTATTTTTATATGTGAGGCAGCTAGGCACTTCAGAGGATAGATCCCTGGATATGGAGTCAGGAAGATCTGAGTTCAAATATGGCCTTAGACACTTAGTAGCTATAAAACCCTGGGTAAGTCACATAATTCCATTTACATTAATCTAATGGAGAAGAAAATGGCAAACCACTTTGGTACCTTTGCCAAGAAAATCTCATGTACATTATTGGTACATTATTGTACATGTATTTCTATGGAACTCAGGTTCTCAACTGAAGGTTTAGTTCTCTGGGCATGTGCAAGGGCTTTTCATGCTTCCCACTTACTTAGAGTCTAAAGAAACTTACTTCCTTGAATCCCTGATAATATATGAACCTGGGTAAGTAATTTAAATCTGTTTGCCTCAATTTCTTTATCTGTAAAGTGAGTTGGAGAAGGAAATGGCAAACCACTCCAGTATCTTTGCCAAGAAAACCCCAAATGGTATCATGAAGAGACAGATATGACTGAAAATGACTGAACAACACGAAAATGTATAAATATTATCAAAGTGTATTGACTCAAATATTTAAAAGATGTAGAATAGTAAAATGGAGCTCAAAAGTAATATTTCTTCAAAAATGGGAAAGTCAGGATTTCTGACTAGAATTCCTCTTGCCAACTATCTTTTACTGTCATTTGTTATTGGGCTTGTTCTCAACTTCAATCCACATCTGCCACTAATTTGTCTTTTTTTCCTTTCAATTTCTAGTCCTGGTGCTTACTTCCATTTATTTCCCTCTTCTCTCTACCCCTTACCTGTCTGCTGCCACAAAACTTGAGTGAAAAGTCTTGTCCTCAAAAAATACTGATATTACAACATTTCCTGATTTCTTCTAGGGGCTTGTCAACTGACTTAGCCCAAAGTTTTGTATCCTGAAAATATCTGGTATTTCTCTGTAATCCAAGGTAGGTCATCTAAATTTTCTGTGATCCTAGGGAGGTCATCCAAATGTATGATCTCGTGTCTTCTTAACAATCTGAGGCTACTTACAAAACAAGGGAAAATTATTCTTGCATGGAGAGGAGCTATACAATCAGTCAACATTGTTTATTGAGCTCTGTAGAACCCTATATGAGAAGCTATGAGTAGCTAAAAAGGAAACAGAAAACTAACACAAATAATATTTTTCTTTTTCAAAAAATAAGAAGACATGACAAAAAAGGCAACAGAATTATATAAACATAGAGCAACAAAAATATAATTACAATTAGTAGTTACAGTTCATGAGTGTTTGTGGGTGTTATACAAGTAACTAGAACCATGAGAGACTAATTTAGAAGGCTTTAGAGAGGGAATGATTCTTGGCTTTGTAAAAAGAATATTAAGAATATTATTTGGCATGGGTATATTGCAAATATTCCATAAAAATGTAATGTGAATAATTTTGGAAGGAAAAGAAAAGAAATAGTGGATGGGAGTCTGTAAATAGGTTTAAGAAAGAGTAAGAAAAAAA
>NC_058130.1:259574170-259585504 GCF_016433145.1 Gracilinanus agilis
AGTTGAGAACAAGCCCAATAACAAATGACAGTAAAAGATAGTTGGCAAGAGGAATTCTAGTCAGAAATCCTGACTTTCCCATTTTTGAAGAAATATTACTTTTGAGCTCCATTTTGCTATTCTATGTCTTCTCTTAAATATTTGTGATTACTTTACTATAAGAGCATTTTGGGAATCTTTACTGGATCATACATATCATAGTAGAGGAAAATTAGTTTTATCTTAATCCAAACCCCAATAATTTTTATTAGAAAAATAATTTACTGAGGAAAAACTGAAGGAAGATAAACCGTCAGAACTTTTGGACTAATTCAGGCAAGAGGTATTTAAGACTAGAGTAGGGAGAGATAAAAAAAAAGGTAGGAGAAGTGGACTAGGGAAACTAGGTTAGAAAGAATATAATGATAATTTAGATGTGAGAATGGCAGAAGATGTTTACCTCTCTTCTGTGTTCTTAGGCAATTTTCCAAATAATTCCTGTTAAAAAATAAAATCCAACAGGATTAGGAATAGTATTTAGAGAGTGAACAAGTAGGCTTAGGCTCAATTTGTTGTCTTGTGGCTGTTAGCATATCTTTTAGAATTTTCATCTATACAATCAAAATCTAGGATGGAATTCAATAATATAGGAAATGGACATCATTTTAATTTCTCATGTATTAATATGTATCATCTTTCACTTTTGTTTTTGTGCCCTTTATCATCATAATAGTGACATGTTTCACTTGCAAAAATTTAGCAAAGCTATTTTATTGTTAAGCAAGTTTGTTTTTAATGTGAACACTGTAGACTTGTGTTTTTCTTTCTTTTTTTTTTAAAGACTATTTGGCACAGTTTTTACTTTTGTAATCTGGTGGTGTTTTTAATTATGTTCTATTCAATTCAATTGATTGCCACAAATATTTATTATAAATGAACCAATTTAGTAGTCTATCATTTGGTAGTCCACTATGTTATATATAGGATTTTGCTCACGTAATGCAGGATTACTTCAAGAATCTTTTGCATTTGCAAAACCAATAGAAGCAATCCTGGCAGTTAGGGAAACAGAATGTTGACCCAGACTGGCTGGTCTCATGGCCAAAAGGAGTTGGGACTATAAATATTCCTGGAGAACCAACTGATGGGCTGATTCTCTTTGACCTCTCCCTTACCATCCTGCTATCCCCTGGATCTCCCCATTGGGCCCTGGGAGGAGGGAATTTAGGGGGAGGAGAACAGGGAATTTAATTTCCTTAGGCAGGCAGGGACAACCTTTGACCAAGCCATCATCCTCATTTGTTAATCTGCTGGACCTTTCTACATCAGGGCAGTGAAATTTATCCATGGCTGAGGGGCTGGTTCCCTCAGCTTGACCTCTACCTTCTGTGACCCACCCCCAACACTGGCTTCAACTGTAGCAACAGTTTCCAGACCCTAACCCTCTTCCCTTAGCTTACCCTTGCTTTAATCAACCCCTTGGCCTTTATTTAAAGAGCTTCTGTTGATTCATTATACCATCAATTAGGGCCAAGGCTGAAGAAGGAAAGATAGCTTTCCTTGGTTTCTTGAGGGCTAAACCAGACATCCATTTTGGTCAGGAAGTGAACCAGGTTTCACTTCCTGTGGGCTTAGTTTCTCTCCAGAAGTGAGGGGCTTTTTACTCCTCCCCTCAAGGGAGCTTAGAGACAGCAGGGAAGCTGACTAAAAGATTTCAGCCAGGCTCACACAACCTCTGGCTGACCCAAATCATCCTGTACTAAAGAGATAGCCTCCCTGCCTAGAAGACTCAACTGATACCACCTAGCCCTCTAATACAAACCTCTATTTAGCCAGAGTCCGCTGGCGTGAGATGGTTGCAGCCCTATGCTCCTAAGGAGTCAAAAGGAATAATAAAATAATAATAATAATAATAATAATAATAATAATTTAACCCTTTTATTCCTTTATTACACTGAAAACAAAACAAAATAAAAAAAATCCCAGCAGAAAGTTGATTCACACTGTTTGAATCCTAGGAGAATAATGAAAGTAATCAGCTCTAGTAAAGGGAAAAAAAGAAAGAAAAAACATTTTTGTTGTGTTTACTTCCTTGTATGTTCATTATAGGGGAGGTATAATACCTTTTTTCATCGTGAATATATAATTGATACTCTCTATGATAATCTATAGCCTGATGAGGCTTCCTAGGAGTAATAAACCTCTTATCGAATAAAATAATTTTAGTGACCTCAAAGCTAGTATTATTTGTCAGTGCAATGAGCAATGACCTTGAATAGGTTATCCATACCCATTCTGGTTATTCTTTCCAGTTTTATGGAGAGCCATTATACTTGTTATTGGAAAAACTCAAAAGACCAAATATTACCACAGTAAGATTTATAACTTTAAGTATTTATTGCCTTCCTTTCAGGGTCTTGTATTAGTTAGCACATGTAATTTACAGCAGTAGAAGGCTAGTCTAAGTAGCATCTGAGGTATTGTACTGTAGTTCCTAAATCCTATGGAAGTAGTCCTTTCACTCTGGATTAGTTTCTTCCTTTGAAATTCTAGTTACATACTAAAATATTAGTCCTCCATTGAACCCCTAGTTAGTTAAACAGTAATCATTTATTAAGTACCTACTATGTGTAAAGCATTTTGCTAAACACTGAGGATACAAAAATAGGGAAAAGATAATCTGTGTCTTCAAGGAACCTAAATCTATGGAGAATAAATAATACAAACAAATATAAAGAAGGAAGTAATATATAGGATCAATAGGTAATAATAGAAGTAAAGCAGCAGAATTAAAGGTGTTGAGAAAAATCTTTCTGTAGAAAATGGGATTTTATTTGTTACTTGAAGGAAACAAAAAAAGCCATTAGGTAGCAATGAGGATTTAGAATATCTGAGGTTTAGTGAGGAGCCAGAGAAAATGCTTGGAGCAGAAAACTGGAGTCTTTCTTGTTTGTGGGACAAAAAAAGAAGTCATGCCATTGGATTAAAGAATGGCAGTGAAATAGTTCTAATAAAACTGGGAAGGTGGGAAAGGACTGGTTATGAAGAAATTTGAATGCTAAAAGATTGATATAGCAGAAAACAACAATATTATCATTTAGAAGCATGTCAGGGCATGTAGATGATTCAGTGGAGAGAATGCTGGGCTTAAGAGTCAGTCTGAATTCTAATTTGGTCTCAGATATTTTCTAGCTATTTGACCCTGGACAAGTCACTTAACCCTGTTTGCCTCCATTTCCTCCTTTATAAAATAAGCTGAAGAAGGAAATGGCAAACTACTTTAGTAGCTTTGCCAAGAAAATTCCAAATGGGGTCATAGAAGAATTGGGCGCAACTGAAAATGACTGAAGACAAATAAGAATGTCAGATTCACTGACATTTATTTTGTTTTATTTATTCTCAGTTTGATTTTATCTTTCTCATACAGTATTTTGAAAGAATGGTACATTTTAGAAAAAGTAGTGTTGAAAAAAAGAGTAAATCTATTCAATTATTTACCTCATCTATGTGATTCTCTAAGCAGCAATAAAGATTGCAGACCATCCATATCTGTTCATCTTGTGACTTACACATGTCTCTAGTTTAATTCAATGAACACTTACAAAACATCTATATACAGCTGTGTGACCCTGGGCAAGTCACTTGACCCCCATTGCCCACCCTTACTCTTCCACCAAGGAACCAATACACAGAAGTTAAGGAACCAATACACAGAAGTTAAGGGTTAAAAAAAAAAGCTAAAAAAAAAAACATCTATATACAATATTTGTGTTTGACTGTGGAAAATTCAATGGTTATAATGTTTCTTGCCATCATGTCATGGTGCTTAAGTAGGATATCAAATATATACAATCAATCATCACGCAAAAGAGAACATGATAACTACGTCAAAATGTACAAGTCCTCACTATGCTAACAGAAAGGAAATATTAACACTAAAATCATGGAAGGAGTCATGATTTATTTGACTTTTGAGTGTTATATTCAAACTTGGATTTAATTTCACTGCAAATGAAGTGGACATTCTGAGTGTAGTGAAACCTGTGTGAAAGCCTGTATAGGAGAAAAAATGTGAACATAACAATTCTGTTGCTCAGAGGATTCTTATAAGGCCTTTAAGGCCATTTCAAACCCTAATTCAGACTGTAAAAGAAGTTGGACTAATATACTTTTCCTCGATAAGAAATAAGCATGAGATTAACCTTGTTAAAGAAAATTATTTTCTTGAAGGGGAATACCTAAGACAGTTACTTTGAAATAAAATAGCTCAAATTTAGTCTTTTATAAGAGAAATACATTAATGTCACAAAATTAGTCTTCAGAAAAGTAAGAGGTATAGTGGAGAGAGCACTGAACTTGGACAAAGGATGATTTGAGTTTTGATTCTACCCAGACACTATTACTCTTTGTGTGAGTTTGGACAAGTTACTAAACCTTATTTTCCTCATTTGTAAAATCTGGATAATCACAGCTACCTCCCAGGTTTTTGGTGAGTCTCAAATGAGGTAATATTTGTAAAGTACTTTGAAAAGATTAAATCTATATGCAAGTTCTGGTTATTCTTATTCTTATTGTCCTTAAAGTAAGACATTTATGAACTAAAGGAGATCCGGAATATTGAATGAGAAGAATCTGAATCATAGAGAGAATTTAAAAAAATAACAGAAAAATTTTTCTCTGAAAGAAACTATTTAATGTAAGAGGTCTCTGAAAAGATAATTCCTCTCTACTGATTTGAAAAGTTTTTTTTTAAAATAATTTTCAAGTTAGATTTCATAGATGTAGGTGTGTATTTGAAAAAGTAAGCTGTCAGCATTTAATTATAAGTTAAGTTGTGTTTCGTAATTTTAATTTAAGTTGGGCACAATTATTTTCTTTGGCATCATTGACCTGTATTGTGGATATTAATAGAGGGAAAATGGTACCATACTTTGTAGCTGAGTGATATTGATTATGTGATATAATATATATACATAAAATATATACATATATATTTTTTATCCTTAACTTCTGTCTATTGGTTCATAGGTGAAAGATTGGTAAGGGTGGGCAATGGGGGTCAAGTGACTTGCCCAGGGTCACACAGCTGGGAAGTGTCTGAGGCCGGATTTGAACCTAGGATCTTCCGTCTCTAGGCCTGGCTCTCAATCCACTGAGATACCCAGCTGCCCATGTGATATAATATTTAATACATTCAACATATATTTCCAAAATTGGAAGACAAATGCATGGTGTTGCTTTCTCCCCCACACGGAAAAAGTTTCATCAATATTTCACTCTATTGAGGTTATTGGATAGAAGATAAAAGTTTTTTAGAAAATTCAGTCATAATATTTGAAGTTTTTCCCAACACCTCTTCCCTTAACCCTGATCCTTTCCCTAAGTTTGTTACAATTAAATCTTAAAGCTTACTTAGGTGAATCTCTTTATTGTCTTAAGGATCATACTTTATATTCTTGGATCTGAGGGAAAGGGATTGCTTAGCAAATTCAAATCGCAGTCACTGGCATTATTCACATTCATACAGCTTTATCCATCAAGCTAAACCCATGACAAGCAGTCAGAGAAGCTGTGTGATTCGTTTCACAGCTTCTCACGGGATCATTTGGTCCTGGGCACTGTTAGGTGGGAGGTGATAATTAGGTGAGCTTCAAATACTTCGTGGGACCTGGTATTCATCTAGGCTTCCACCTTCACTCAGCTCAGGTCCTTATACCATCAGAGGACCTCGGGCCATTCTCTACAAGGCCCTGCCCAGTACCACCATACCACCCCTAACAGTAGGGAGGAGAAGAAGAAGAAAGGAAGAAAATCTGGATAGTGAACTTTGAAAGCAATTGATAAAAATTGTTTCTATTTGGAATTGGGAGCTAGAAAAACACTCATCCAGAAAATAAAAATGATAATTGGAAACTAACAGTACATCTTTTCTACCCTGAGCATTTATGGTATAGTGGTATTTATGGTATTTTGGGTACACATGAGCAAAAAAGCAGATGATTGAAGCAGAAACAAACTGATTTATTCCAGATATCTCTATGTGGCTCAACAAACTGCAATTTGAAATGCTATTTGAAAAACTCCTAATTGAAAAAGCCTTTTAGAACAAAGTTCACCCTCATTGCATAAATATTTTATACATATACACTTTGATTTTATTAAAATAAATACTGTTTCGTTGAAAATGTACTAGTTATTGGATTCATGTATTAAGAATATAGAGAAGACTGTCCCTGCATCAAATTCTGTTACAATGAGTGTAATATATTTTTTAAACCCTTACCTTCCATCTTAGAATAAATGAAATATGCTGGTTACAAGACAGGAGAGTGGTAAGAGCTTGGCAATGACTTGCCCAGGGTCACATAGCTGGGAAGTATCTAGGTCAGATTTGAACATAGAACCTCCTGACTCCAGGCCTGGCTCTCAGTCCAATGAGGCATCAAGCTGCCCCGTAGTATAATGCTCTTGAAAGAATTTAATTGCCAGATTTAGGGTCCCTTTGAGAAATCAGTGTCAGACATGCCCACTTTATAGAACAAATTGTAGCAAAAACTCTGTAAAGCACTGAAGATTTAGAATTTTTTTTTAAATCATTTCACTTTCAGTATTCAGGGGCAATGGAATGACAAAATGACAGTAAGATAATTAAAAATATGCTAAAACTGAACTGAAATGACCAGATATTTTACCCCCCCCCCACATCCTCCATGATGACTAATAAAAAAACAACTGAATTTCCTGACAAAACTTGGTTTAAAAATAATCTCCGAATTTCTTGTTTGGCACTAATGGAATGTTCCAAAACCTTGCAAACCTAAGGACAAGTCACCTTGGCCAAAGAATCAGAAGAAAGTTGCCATACTAAGACATACAGCTAGATGATTCAGTGGATATAGGGCTGGAACTAAAGTCAGGAACATCTGAATTCAAATGCAATCTCAGACAAATACTCACTGTGTGACCCTGAACAAGTCACTTAATCTTTGTTTGCTTCACTTTCCTCCTCTGTCTAATTGGAACAATAAAACTACTATCTTCCAGAGTTATCATGAGGATCAAATGAGATAATTGTAAAGTTCTTAGCCCTGTTTCTATCACATAAGTACTATGTAAATTTGACAGATTTTACTGCTATTCTTGTTGGTTTTGTTGTTGTTATGCTACTGAGTCAATGATATAAAAACCTATCACTATTATAACTATCTGGAACCCTGCAACAATTAAATGAGACCAGAATTCTATCACCAACTCTACAGTAAATTGCCAAGATCTTCCCATATAGATTCTCATCCCACACCTTAAATTTGTCTCTATTACAGAGGCTCTACTAGGCCTACCAAGATAATAGAGAGATGACCTGAGTGAACTTTGAGTCCTTGAATGGATAACACCATCACTCATTCTCCAACTATATCCAAAGACCTAAATCTAAATAATTACTTGGTTTCTGATTGTAAGGATGGGATTGGTGCAAGGGGGAATGGGACAAAAGGAGCCAGAAGAAGGCAGTTGGTGACAGTTACTGACAGTTGAGACAAGGAAGAATTCTGGGAGATTTCCCCTGAGAGGAAGAAGAGGAGAGGTCTTCGGGGAAGAGGACTGTGAGCAGAGAGGAGGAGGACATCCCAGCTCAGATCCAGTCCTGAGAGCTTCCTGAGGATCTTTCTATGGAAATTGAAACCCTGATTCCCTGATCAAAGCCATTCCACCACATATCATCAATCAAGACTTCAATCATAGAGTCAGCTAAGTTTTTGGACTCCATTTTGGGAGTGATCTCTTAGTCTCCTTCTCCTATTACCCAAACTTTCTGAGAAACCCCTTTCAGTCAGAATTTAAAAATATAGAAAGGGATAGAAAAGAAAAATAGAAATAGAAATAGAAGGAGAAGGGGCAGGGGAGAAGTTTAGAGATGGGAACCATTGGGTTTCCTATCTAAGTGATGGACCCCATAGGAATAGTGAAGAGGGCACCCCAAAATCCCTCTGCCCTTCACCCCTTTCCCCAATCCCTGATTTGCAAATAATAAAAGCAATTCAATAGTCAGATAGCATTCCAGAGTGACTGAGAGACAATGAGGGAGAGGGGAAACACAGCTTGGTCTGGCTGCCTCCATCTTGAAGCAAGACCACCCACTGTGAATTTAACTGACTGGGGGAAGGTTTGTGTGAACCCCATCCTTATTCAGAATCGGATTGGGGTACCACATACCTCCTTTTACAGGGAAGCCTCACCCCCAACTCCTAAGGGGCAGAACAACCATCCAGGTCACCTAGTTTCAGGGTGACACCCCCTAAAAGTCTCCCAGTGTATATTCAGCCCCAGGGGAGAGATGGAAGAGGGATTCACCACATAGACTCTCTCTCTCTCTCTCTATCTCTCTCTCTCTCTCTCCCTTCTATCAAACATTGGTAACTGACTCTCTTTATTATCATAGTTTTGGCAGAGCCAGATTTGGTAAAGTGCCAAAATAACTCCTGTGGGGAAGGGGGAGCCTCTGTTTGAACCAGATGGCAGCCATTTTTCTCCTATATATAGCATAGCAAAGGGGACAAACTTAGACAAGGAAAGAAAATTTAAAGGCACAGTACCATAGAAATTTTACATTCCAACTGGTACAATGGACGCATGAATGGGGAAAACAATTTGTACCATAATGGGAATCCTTACATTACTATGCCACTTTTTGACTATGATTTATAATTTCTGGATAATAGTGATCCCAGGGTATATAATGGGAATCATAGAAATATATGATTCCTGCCAATGGTTGAAGCTAGAAATAGGTTGGGTCTTTGCTTTCATTCAGTAATCATCTCATTCCTCCACTTCTATTGGTCCTTAAAGAATTTAGTGCACAAATTTCTAGGACACAAGGATGATAGCACTGTATTGATAATGACATTAAGAAAGGAAATAGCAAAGGTACTTGAAGATAATGCTCAATTGAAAGAAGGAAAAGGGATCACAGCAGGGAACAAAATAGAAATAGGAATTCAAACAACTGAGGCACATACAGACACAGCAAACAAAACAGAGGAAGGGGCAACAGCACCAGCAGTAACAATATTACCAATTATTGATCACACAATTTTGCAACCAGATTCTGAGTTTCTCCATTTAAAAAGACATAAGCCCTTCACTGCTGCAGATCTAGACACATCTAAAACAACGAATGCCTGCCTTTTTTTAAAAATCCCTTCAAGGCCATAAAAGAATTTAAGGGAGCATTAAGACTTTTTGATCCCACATTTTCAGACATTGAAATTCTTCTTTCTGAATTATTTAAACCAGCAGAAAAAGCACAATTTATTGAGGAGACCCATAGGAACACAAACTTAACATCTTGGCCATAATATTATGAAGATCTAGAATTAAACAGTCATCAAAACCTAGAATTCTTGCATTAGGAAAAGGGGAATTCCATTCTGCTCCATAACTGCTAATATTACACACAGTTTAGATTTTTCTAGTCAGCAAAGAGATTTTTGTGTCCTAACAAGAAATTAATTCTGTCCATGTCTCTGACTCCACCAGCAACCTCAGAATAGTATTAGCTGCATACAACAACTGTGATTAACAAGTTGCATGATCACTGCAAACAATAAGAGAATCTGGCCAGCTGGTTTGGTAATTGCTAAGTCTCAGTAAGGTCAGTAAACTACAATTGTGAGTCATAGGAAGAATCTTTATTTTCTTTATATGGGTAATTTTGTGCTAAATTTGATATATTGTCTTTGGTTTGAGTTTGGATCGACCTGGTCTTTATTACTTCATCTCTGTCTTCTTCAATGAATCATCACTTTTAATCTCTTTCAAAGAAATAAAGTTAACCTCTTCATAGTGTGAAAAATATTTTGTTTTAGTTAGACAAACAAATTCTTCATGTTATTCCATTTTAGGATGGAAAGTTCTCTCCTTCAAGGCCAGAAATAATAAATATATGAATTTATAAACATTTATTTTTATATATTTATATTAGATACATTATATAATATAAATATATTAAAATAATGTCATATATATATATATATATATCATTGTACCCTGGGTTTTCTAATTACCAATATTCAATCTATTTTTTGTGAGCAAAATTATTTCGTTGTTATGTGGAGTTGACCTTTATGCTTTAGCATGTGCTTCTTATTACCCCAATTGGATAGATGAAAAACCTGAAGCAGATAGAGGTTAAATGACTTGCCCATGGGGGCAGCTGGGTAGCTCAGTGGATTGAGAGCCAGGCCTAGAGGCAGGAGGTCCTAGGTTCAAATCTGGCCTTAGACACTTCCCAGCTGTGTGACCCTGGGCAAGTCACTTAACCCCCATTTCCTAGCCCTTACCACTCTTCTGCCTTGGAAATAAAACACAGTATTGATTCTAAGATGGAAGGCAAGGGTTTAAAAAAATGACTTGCCCAGGGTTATTCAGCTTAATGACAAAGACCTGGCTCCCAAGAGATTTGCAGAACAGTTGACATTGTAATAGCTATGAAAGTTGGAGGTCTCCATTTTCTGGGATACAAGTTCATAATTTCTCCCTAATTGTTCTTCTATTAAACCTTGTATTATAGTTATTTATTCACTTTGGATTTTCTTTACTAGTTATCAATTTGCAAGTAGGAATAAAGGTTTGTTTTCTTTCTACTCTTCATAATATTTTGTACATAGTAACTTTAATAGTCTAGGAACAAATGTAAATTTTCTAAAACATCATTCACTATTTATTATAAACACTTAAGTATCTACTATATTGAATTAACTGTATGAGACTCTTGGAGAATGGGATGGGATACACATATTTTTCTCTCCAATCAGTTTACAATCTAGTACAGGTAATGTGACATATAAATAAATTTGATACCAATATCACAATTTATAGAATCAGATAAGGGTGAGATTTTAGTAGGTCAGGCTTTAAGTGAGAATCTTGGGACAGTTCATAGAATCAGAGGAGATTAAAGATAGAAGGGACCTAAAATTGCTTCCCATCTAACACTTCATTTCAAGGATGAAGAAAATGAAACCTAGAGAGGGGTTGATTTTCATAAGATTATAGATGTCATTAATTGTAGATTTGGGAGAAGAACTCAGGTTTTCTGACTTTTAGACCAGACTTTTTTTTTAAACATTTACCTTCTGTCTTGCAGCCAATTGGTTGCATGACAGAAGACCACTAAGAGCTGGGCAGTCGGGGTTAAGTGACTTGCAGAGGGTCAAGCTAGGAAATATCTGAGGCCAGCTTTGAGCCTAGGATCTCCTATTTCTAGGACTGGCTCTTAATCCACTGAACTACTTAAGTGACTCCAAGTATGTTTTCTAGTATACCAAAGTATAGTTATTTCACAGCTAAAAT
>NC_058130.1:259587029-259610259 GCF_016433145.1 Gracilinanus agilis
TGTGTGTGTGTGTGTGTGTGTGTGTGTGTGTGTGTTTTGTGCTTTCATAGTATTTTTCCTATTCAATTGTAATTTCCTTGAGGGCAAGGATTTTCTTGCTTCTCTTTGAAAATTGAGCACTTAGCCTAGTTCCTTATATACAGTAGGCACATATTAAATTCTTAATTATTGACTGATTAAAAAGAAGCCAGATATAGTTTATTGATTAAAGGTTGAGATGGCCAATGCATTAAAAAAGAACTGTTTTGGGGGCAGCTGGGTAGCTCAGTGGATTGAGAGTCAGGCCTGGAGATGGGAGGTCCTAGGTTCAAATCCAGCCTCAGACATTTCCCAGCTGTGTGACCCTGGGCAAGTCACTTGACCCCCATTGCCCACCCTTACCACTCTTCCACCTAGGAGCCAATACACAGAAGTTAAGGGTTTAAAAAAAACAGTTTAAAAAAAAAGAACTCTTTTGGCAATTGTATAATGGATGGGTCATGTAAGGGGTAAAAAGGGGTTTCTATTGGGTAAATATATTAAAAGGTTAGGTCGCCAGGGAATTGAATAATTATCAATGCCCAAAATGATTTTAGTGATTTATTTACAAAATATAGGAGAGAGTGGAAGTAGGGAGATGAGAAGAGGGTAGAGTAAGAGATTGTATTCAAGTCTGGGCTTTACTCTGATAGGGCTCCAGAGGCACAGCCAGAGCCTAAAAGTCAATTAACAAGGGGTTTAGCCACAAGGGCTTCTCCTAATCAAGGGAGCCGCTGGGAGGCTAGACTCCTGGGAGGTTAAAGGAATCAGCCTTCTTCACTTACCACATGTAGTTCTAAGAAAGAGATTTAAAAGCAGTCTCACCAAGGTCTCAGGGTCCAAGGTCTAGCACTCCCCCAGGTCCCAGCAATGAACAAGAAGCCCATGCCCAGCTAACTGAGGTCTCTTTTTAAAGGGACCTCTTTTGCGTCACTTCCTGTAGCCTCCTCTTAGTTTATGTGTCCAACCACAAAAGATGCTTTTCTTAGGACTGCCCACAAGGCAGTCAGTAAATTTTGATTTGTTCCCCTAGCACACCTAGGTTACAGACCACCCGAAATGGAGATGTTTTCACCTTTGGTGATTAAATCTAAAGATGGGCAGTATAGAGTTAATCTAATTATCACAGTTACAGCCAGAAGAGATGAGTTGTGGAAGACCACCAGAGGGCTATTATAATAGTCCAGATCAGATTTAATGAAGACCTGATTTAGAGTGGTATCTGGGTGTCTGGAAATAAAATGTTTAAAAGAGGTATTTTGAGAGTAGAATAACAAAAATTTAGAAATAACTTTAATATGCATGGTGAGAGAGGGAGGAACTATGGAAAATATTGAAATTGTGAACAATAGTAATAGCAATAAGAATATCCCAGTAGGGAGTATGGGTCATGATAAAGATAATGGGTTTTATTTTGGACATGTGAGGTGTGAGTTGCCAACCAAACATTGTTTGAAATATTCACTAGCTAGTTGTGATTACAAAAACATTGCCCAGAAGAAAAATTAAATTGATATATAGATTTGGGAAACATCTTCATAAAAGTTATAACTAATCCAATGGGAGTAGGCCTATGCCCCCCTGGAGAAATCGACAAGGGAGATAGGACAGAAACACTGATGAATTTGGCATAACAGGGATGATATTTAGAAGACTTACAAAGCACAGTAATACAAGAATAGAGCTGAGATAGATACGTGTAAATATCCATACACATGTGTATGTGTATATATTATGTGTATATAATATAAATGCTTATTTCTATGTTTATATGTGACATTATGTTATTATTGTTTCCTGTTTTCATTAATGTACATATGTGACTAATTTATATCATACCTTTATTTTATGTAGGATAAATATTTAGTTATCCAGTAAGTAAAATATTTAGTTATTCAGATCCTTGCTTTATATTGTACATTAAGTATCTTTCCATGGTAGGTCTTTGGTGAAAACTGACCAGGAATAGAAAGGAATACACCTATTTCTCAGCAATACATGGCACCCTCACAAAAGTTTTTCATATATTAGGGCATAAAAACCTCACACCAAATGTAAATAAAGCAAAAACATTAAATACTATTATGAATAATATTGATATAGATGGATATATTTAAAAGTATTAATAGATTATTTAAAGCCATATTGGTAATTAACAGGGCCACGTGCCTGCTAAGATCTAATTCAAATTGCCCACCATTCCCTTCCTCCTCATCTGGCTGCTTCTTATGAAAGAGAGCATCTCCCAATCACATCAGGAGTCTTATACCTCTGTCTATGTAATCATACTTCCCCCCACAAAAGGGATCATGGGAAATGTAGTTCTCAAGGCCCCTAATCACCCACAGGAAGTTTATATCATGAATATTAAGACTCAATGAACCCCAAAGAACCCCAAATTCCAATAACACAATGCATCCTTTTCAGACCTGTAAGAATGCAATGCAAAGCCAGACATTTTGGAACCAGGAGAATTAGAACACAGAAGAGGAGGAGCCAGTGACAGTTGGCAGGAGCAAGGACTTCTGGGTTTGAGGAACCAACTGAAGCAGCTTTGGAGGTTTTTAGCCGAGGTGGGATGAGGTGGTTTTTGGCTGTGTGACCCTCAAAGTGAGCTTGGGAGGTTTTCCTCAAACTTACAAAGAAGATTTACTATTTTTCCTGATCCATATTGGTGCCTAAAGCACACTTCAATATCTAACAACAGATTCATCAGTGTTGGCCAGGGGTGACTGGACTTCTGGGAGGAGCCAACCCCTGGACCCCACTTTGCCTTAGGCTTTGTCCCTCAATATTCCGCCTAAGGTTTAATAACAAATCTTAGATATAAGAAAACTATTTGGGGATTTGGGTCAGAGAAGCTGGAATAGGGGAACACAGAGTATTTCTGTGGGTACCTTACATAGTCACAGGCTGAGGGGACTCAGGGAATCACCTTTGCACCCTCTTCCCAGTGAACCCCATTTCTAATTCCTTTGCTACCCGTTCCCTAAAATAAACCCTTTAGTTTCTTTTGTCAGATTAGCATGTATTTCATTAGTGGGAGGTAGTATGAAGGGAGTTGATGGAAGGAAGAAAGGCTGACCTCCAGCTGGGAAATAGGAGGAGGCTTCTGTTTGCCCTGGCCAGCACCTATATTTTATTGGGGTTACATTCATTTTCCTTTGTAGGGATAACATCCCTTCAATATCCACACCCTAGCACAAATAGTAGGAGTCCCCTGTTTTCCTCTGGAAACCCCATTTTGTCTCCCAGTAAGGAGGGGTGGCTAAGAGGGAGATGTGGCCCTTATACATCAGCTAAGGGGTTACCAATTACACTCCAAAACTCCCAATCACCCCTCTTTCTTATAGACCGCAATGCCATGAAAATTACATTCAACAAAAGGCAGCAGACTTTAAAAAATAATTGGAAACTAAATAATCTTATCCTAAAGAAGAAATGAGTCAGAGAACAAATAGAAACAACAATTTACTTAAAGAAAAAATAGTCAATCAATGAATTGGGAATGCCACTTAAAAAAAAAAAGAACAAGTTAAGAACACTCCCAATTAAACATTAAATTAGAAATCCTCAAAATCAAGGAAGAGAATAATAAAATTGAAAGTAAGAAAACCATTGAAATAGTAAATAAGACAAGGAGCTGGTTTTATGAAAAAAAATAATTACAAAAGATAAGCATTCTTAAATTTTATTTAAAAAAGAAAAAAATTACCAGTACCAAAAAATGAAAAAGGCAAAAACACAACAATGAAGAAACTAAAGCAATCATTTAAAGTTATTTTGCCTAATTATATGCCAATAAGTATGATAATCTAAGTGAAATAGATGAATATTTACAAAAATACAAACTATCCAGATTAACCAAAGAGAAAATAGAACAATTAACTCCATAACAGAAAAAGAAATTGAACAAACCATCAAAGTATTCCCAGAGAACAAGACCCCAGGACTAGATAGATTCACAAGTGAATCCCACAAAACATTCAAACAACAACTAATTCCAATACTACATAAACTATTTTCATACATAGAGGGAGAATCCTTCCAAACTCTTTTTATGGCATAAATATGGTGCTGATACCTAAATCAGGAAGAACTAAAACAGAGAAAGGAAAGTATTGACCAAATTCTCTAATAAAGATTGAAGCAAAATTTTAAATAAAATACTAGTGAGGAGATTATAGCATTATATTACAAGGATCATATACCACTATTGAATAGATTTTACACCAAGAATGATGTTATAGTTCAATATTAGGAAAACCGTTAGCATAATTAACCACATGGTGAATAATAAAATCAATAGAAACTCTATACTCATTTAGATAGTTGAAGAAAAATCATTTGACAAATAAAATATCCATTCCTTATTAAAAACATTAGAAAGCATTGGAAAAAATGCAACCTTCCTTAAAGTGATAAATAGCATCCATCTAAAGCAGTGATGGCCAAACTACAGCATGCAGGTCAGATGCAGCTCCCTGAAATGTTCTATCCAGTCCACAGACATTATTTCTAATCTGATGAATACAATGAACAGGATACAATACAATGAAACTTCGAAAGAGTTTCCTTAGAAACAGACTGACAGATGAGCATTTCCTTTCCTTTGGCCCCCTCTTTAAAAAGTTTGCCCATCACTGATCTAAAGTCATCAACAAGCATTATTTTGAATGGGGATTAACCCTTTCCAACAAGATCAGGGATGAAATAAGGATGCCCAATATCACCACTACTGTTTAATATTGTACTAGAAATGAAAGCTATAGGAAGAGCAGAAAAAGAAATAAGAGGAATTAGAATAGGCAATGAGGAAACAAAGTTATCACTCTTTGAAAATGATATGATGGTATAACTAGAGAATCAATCTAAAAAACCTAAAAGAAATAATTAACAACTTTAGCAAAATATTAGGATATAAAATAAATTCACATAAATCATCAGCATTTTTTATTTACCACCAACAAAAACCAAAAGTAAGAGACAGAAAAGAAAATCCATTCAGAAAAACTATAAACAATACACAATACCTGGGGATCTCTCTATCAAAACAATCCCAGCAACTTTATGAAACACAAAATATTCTTCACACAAATAAAGTGAACAAATGGAAAAACACTAGTTGCTCAGTGGATAACTTGGGCCAAGTCCTGTCTTAATTAATTTACTCATTCAGTGCATACCGTTCAAACTTCCAAAAATTATTTCAGAAAGCTAGGAAAAAAAAACAACAAAATTAACCTGGAAGCCAAGTATATCAAAGGAACCAAGGTAAAGAAATATGAAGGAAGGAGACCTAGACACACCACATTCCAAACTCTATAAAATGGTAATCATCAACACAATCTACTACTGGTTAAGAAATAGTTAGTGGGCCACCCTTACCACTTTTCACCTAGGAGCCAATACACTGAAGTTAAGGGTTAAAAAAAAAGAAATAGTTAGTGAGTAGATGAAAGAGGTTAGATAATCAACACATGGCATTAATGTCCATAACAACTTATTGTTTGATAAACCCCCAAATCCAAGATTTTGGGGAAAGAAATCATGATTTGAAAAAAAACAACTGCTAGGAAAACTGGAAAGTACTATTGTGAGACTAGACATGGACCTATATCTCACATCCTACACCAGGATAAAGTCAAAATGGATACTTGATCTAGAAATAAAGGATGATGTCATAAACAAATAAGGAGAACATGGAAAACTTCTCTTGACAGGTTTTGGTTAAGGGAAGAATTTATAACCTAATAGGACATAGAGAACATTACAAAAAATGAAATGCATACTTTTATTACATTAAATTAAAAAGGTTTTGTACAAACAAAAGCAATGCAGTCACAGAACATCTGGGAGAAAAATTAGAACTAGTGTCTCTGGCAAAGGCCTCATTACTCAAATATATAAATAATTCATTCAAATTTAGCAAAATACAATGCATTCCACACTTGAAAAATGGTCAAAGACTCGAAACGACCACACCAATGCAACTATCAATACTATGGAAATAAGTCTTGATTGATGACACATGTTAAAACCAGTGGAGGTGTATGTCGGCTATGAGGGGGTGATTTGGGCGAATAAAGGGGAAAATAAAAACATGAATCATGTAACCATGGAAAATTTTTCTAAAAAATAAAATATTTTTAAAAAAAGAAAAGAAAAATGGTTCAAGAATATGAAGAGTGCATTCTAAGAAGAATAAATCAAAACTACCCATAGTCATAAAATAATGCCTCAAATCCCCACTGATTAGAGAAATCAAATTAAAACAACTCTGTGGTACTACACCACAACTATCAGAGTGGTTAATATGACCAAAAAGGAAAATGATAAATGTTGGAGGGAATGTAGAAAAATTGAGACGCTAATACACTGTTGGTGGAACTGTGAACTGATACAACCACTCTGGAGAGCAATATGGAATCAGGCTGAAAATACCATAAAATTATGCATAGAAAAAAAACCAGCAACACCACTACTGGGTCTTATCTCAAAGATATCAGAGATAGGGGAAAGGATCTATTTATAGCAAAAAAAAATCAACTCTTTTTGTAGTGGCAAAGAATTGGAAACTGAGATTAGCCATGGCTTATAATGGCTGAACAGGTTGTGGTATTTGGTTGCAATGGAATGCTATTTTTCATAAGAAACGAGTAGTAGGATGAGATCAGAAATACCTGGAAAGTAATATGTGAGTTGATATAAAGTGTAGTGAGCAGACCCAGGAGTACAATGTATACAGTAACAGAAATATTATATCATGATCAAATGTGAAGGACTGAACTATTATCAATCATGCAAGTTCTTAAGATATCCACAATGGACTCATGATGGAAAAATGCTATCCATAGTCCAAGAAGGAACCATTGCAGTCTGATTGCTGATCAAAGCATACTGCCTTCCTTTCATGAATTTTTTATTGTATGTGTGATATGTTACTTCTGTCGTGGAATAAGCAACACACACACACACACACACACACACACACACACACATATATATATTTATATATATTGCATGAAAGCACTGTGTATACTCTATAAAAGACCATTTATTCTTCAGGGAGAATGGAAGGGAGCCAATGGAGAAAATCTGAATTGAAAAATGTCAGAAAACAGTTATCAAATGTCAATAAAATAGATTAGAAAATTCAGCACGTTGAGTCTCCCAGAGTATTCTGATCCTCTAGTATGTACATACTAGGCATTTAATAACTATTTATTTCAATATTTGAAGTTTTTTGCCAGACTTGTTAATTTCTCCTACACAGCAGCAACATTTTAAAGATTTTATAATTCTTCAGCAGTTGATTGCTTCTAAAGTCTGGGCTATGCAGTCTGTCAAAACTTCATTTCACACTTCATCATACACAGAGCTTTTTTGCTGAGTCCATTTCCAAGAAATTGTATGGGTTCCCTATTTTTGCTAAAGGTTTTTTATTTAAAAAAAAAACTCATTGTATATCACTCAAAGGAACCATTTTGGCTAAATAGGGAGAGGTAAGGTTTTCTATAATGAGCTACAAAATGAAGACCATTGAAAGCTGCACATCCCTGTTGCTTCCTTTTAAGTAAATTAACATCTCCTAGGAAACTGGGAATAAAAATATTGATTTGATTTTTCTCAATAAACATTTTCCCCTAATGGAATATTAATCATAACTAGATCAATCAGTAATACTTTCATTTGGATCCCAATTTCTATGGATCCTAATAACTAGCTATTGGTTGAAATAATTTCTTTCTCTTCATTTTAGACCCTGGGTAAGTAATTTAACATGACTATGTTCTAAGCAATTTTATATGGCTAAAAGTTGACCACAAAGTGCTGATATTTGCTAATAGAGAAGACTCATTACTGGGAGAGTCCTACAACAATTAAATTATAGTTAGAAGAAAATAGAAAATAAAATGTAATATATACTCATGTCATAGCAAATTAAGGCAGCCCTGTTGTCAATATGCTCCAAACTTAGAATCATTAAGATTAGAGCTTTTGAGCTTGAGGGGACCTGAAAGGTTATCTAGTAAAAACTGTTATTTCTTTGATCATAGTTTTTGTGTGGTCCAAAAATCCTTAAATTAATTCTCTTCAAGGCAAGAAGATTCTGACAAATTTATGAAAGAGGGCCTCCAGTTATGTACAGAGCAAGAAACACATTCTAAAAACATAGCTGCATGGCTCTGAGCCCGAGGACAGAGTGGAGATATGCTTCCAACTAGTGGTTCCATACATAAGCCTACAGTTGAATAATCAGGTGAGGAGAAAAAGGCCAAAGAAAGACCAATAGTTCAATCCCTCTGAGCCTTTGGAACCTCCAGCAAACTACCAGTGTTTAAGAACAACATTAATCTATAGAAATTCAAAAACACACAAGTCAATAGAACAAATCTGGGTCTGCAGAAATTAGCCCAGGAGGAGAGTGAATCGACCTCTCCATGAATCTTAACACTTTACATACACCAAAAACATTCAGAACCTCAGACTGAGCTGTGAAAGAAGCATAAGTGCATAAAAGACCAAAACTCAGGCCAGTAATATCCCCCAGAAGTGAGCAGAGACCAACACTAATATAAAGTCCAAAGATAAGAAGTAGGCTAGAAGAATAAGAAAACAAAACAAAGCAAAAAAGAACATAAAAAGATGCTACAGTGACAGGGAAGTTCAAGACACAAACACAAAAGACAATCAATGACTTTAAAAAATTTTACCAGAAATGTGTCATGAAAACAATAATTTTTAGATTAGAGAAATTTAAAAAATAGTAAAATCAATTTTAAAAAAACAAATTAGAGATAAAAATGGGAAAAGAAATGAGAACTATGTAAAAAAGTTATAAAAAGAGAATTATTATCTTATAAGAAAGTTTAAAAAACATTGCTGGAGAAAATAATTCCTTAAAAATGATAACATAAAATGGAAGCTAATTACTTCATGAGACATCAAGATATAAAAAAATTAAAAGACTGAAAAAGTGGAATAAGATATTAAATATCTAATAGGAAAAACAAATGGTCTAGAAAATAGATTGAGGAGAGATCATTTAAATATCTTTGGATTAAGTGAATGCCTTGAACAATAGCAACAAAACCAAGATAAATTGTTTCAAGAAGTTATATAGATTTTTTGAAAAAAGAAGCTATATGGAACCTGGAAAAATATATGAAATGATACAAAATGAAATGAGCATTACAAGGAATCTCTATTCAGTAACAGAAATAATACATGATGATCAACTGTGAATGACTTAACAATTACCAGCAATGCAAGAATCCAGGGCAACTCCAAAGACTCATGAAAAAAAAAAAAGACTATCCACCACCATAGAAAAAACAGATGAAGTCTGAAAGCAGATTGAAGCATGCAGTTCTTCACTTTATTTCCTTCACAAATTTTTCTCCAATGTAAGTGAATATATATCTTTTTTCACAACATGACAAACATGAAAATGTGTATTAGATAATAATGCATATACAATATATATTACATTGCCTGCCATCTTGGGAAAAGAACATGGATTATAAAATGTAAGAAAATTATTTAAAACTGTATTGATACATTGTTTGGAAAAATATTAAAAACAAAATAATCCCCATCCCCAGAAAACAAAAGAAGTTATATGGGGAAACCTACTGCTTAAGTACATTAGAAAAAGAGGGCAAAGTAGAAATTGAAAGAATTTAATGTTCACCTCGAAAGAAATTCCAAACTGAAAACTCTTAGGGACATTATAACCAAAATCCATAACTTCCAGGTCAAGAAAAATAAACTTTAAGCAGCCAGAAATAAACAATTCAAGTAATATGAAGCGTCAGTCAGAAATAAAAAAAAAAAATTAGCAGCCACAATTATAAAGGAGCAGTGGCCTTTGAATACAATAGTCTAAAGGGCAAAAGATTTAGGATTGAAATAAAAATATCTTACTCAAAACTAAATATAATTCTATTGAGTAAAATGAATATTTAAAAAATTTGAAATATTTGAGTATTCCTGATGAAAAGACCATAGATTAGTACAAAATCTTACATTTAAACAAAGGACATTTTAAAAAAGCATTAACAGGTAAATATAAATAAGTATAATCTCTTTGCATTGTCATAGGAGTTGATGTGTGTAATCTCAAAATTTCATCATCAATGTGGTTCTATTACATTGTAATGATCTCAGAAGAAAAATATCAGAGAAAGAAAGAGGGATACCTGAGAAGAAGAGAGAAGGAAGAGTTAAAGGGGGAGAAATTATTTCACATAATGGAAGATGGTGTCCGAGAATCTGGAAAATATTTGAACTTCATTTCGATCTGAACTTGTTTAGGACATATCACACACACACACACACACACACACACACACACACACACACACACAGAGTTGGGTACAGAAATGTATCTAACCCAAGAGAGGAAATAGGAGGGAATAGGGTTAAGAGAAAGGTAGAAAAGTTGGGGTGGGAGGAGAAGAAAAGTAAGGATAAACAGAATGTTTTATTAATCTCTCTCTCTCTCTCTCTCTCTCTCTCTCTCTCTCTCCCTCTCTCTCTCTCTCTCTCTCAATCTCTCCCTCCCTTTCTCTCTCTATTATTCTTATTGATGATATTAGCTCTTAAAACTAAAACATTATTAGAGCAATTCGGGATCTTCTTGTAAAATCTTCATTTTTTATAAATATGGAAATTGAAATCAGAATCCACAGACTTGAAACAATTTGTATGAAGTCACATTCACTTAATAAATACCAGAATTAGCACTTGAGCTTCTGCCTCTAATTCTGAGGCTCCTACCATGATTAAATATTGCCTCCTCATTGTATATATTCATAATTAATTATCTCAATACCCGTCTTCAGAAAGTTTATATGTAGGCTAGACCAAATCCTCTTTTAAGGAGGTACTAAAGTCTACTCACTTCAGAATAGTTTTGAAGGTGAGGAGAGTCTATATAACATCAAAATAAAAAAGTTTGATTAAAACATAGTGTTTAACCATGCTATATTACTATCTTCATATGCTTTTTTAATATCACTGATGAATTGTGTATCTGTCTATCCTCTGTGATCCATTAAAAGCCACACACCTTTTCTGTAAAAGTGCCTTTTTTTATATATTTATATATAAATCTATATATAACCCTAGACAGACCCTAGAACAAGGAAAAAGAAAAATTCAAATTTGAGTTATATAATAAAAACTGTCACTATAGACCCTGTCATCATATGAAGAAATAGCCATTTGTTATTGAGAATATTAAAGGTAGACAGTTATTGTGAAAAAATTGATATTTTTTGCAATGTGGTATAGAATTCACCTGAAATGGGTAGTAGTCAAGAAAAAATAAAATATTAATTGAACTTACTGGGTTAGAAAGCTTCCACGACACTTTGGAAAATAATAAAATACTCATAAAATATATCTAGTATTAGTATCCAGACCAAGTGTTATTAAATCTGGGATTTAATTCCAAAAAGTCCATCAAAGGAATTTATGAATCCTGTAAATGTGGATGAATAAAAATGCTACATCTTTATTTTCATTAGCTTCTAAATCCATTTTTAACATTTTCTTCAATTATGAATTTTCCTGAATTATGAATAGTCACCCACAGGTTTCATTAGACAGCCAAAAGAGAAGGAAGGAAGGAAGGAAGGAAGGAAGGAAGGAAGGAAGGAAGGAAGGAAGGAAGGAAGGAAAAAGAGAAGGAAGGAAGGAGGAAAGGAGGGTGGGTAGGAAGGAAGGAAGTTTTATTATATTGTATCCTACTAGTTGTATTCGTCATATTAGTAATAATGTCCTGCAGCCAGATAGAACATTTCAGGGGGCCACATCTGTCCCGTTGCTGTAGTTTGCCCATCACTGTGCTAGGGTAAAAATAAGTTTTACCCAGAAAAAAATGAAATAAACAAATAATCATTTAGAGATGAAGACTTGGCCTCATGGAGGTAATGTTCTTTCATAAAGATATACGGTCTCATTTCTGTATTGTAGTAGCTGAGTCCTACTTCTAAAATGAGGACATTAATACAACAATCTAAATGCTTATTATCTCCTCAAAAGGTATATAACAACAACAACAACAACAAAAACAACTTTAAATGCTTCTCTTCATTTAAGGACATAAATGAAGGACTTCATTTATGGAAATATCAATGTAGTCAATGAGCAAGATGAAGCAATTGAGAAGCTGAGTCTTCTGCATTTCAAATTCCATTTCTAGTGACACATAAACATGTGACACTCTTAAAGTCCCTGTACGAGCCAGATCATTAAGAAATTCAGGGTGTGGAGGGTTGAATTGATGTGGGGGAACAATTTTGCAGGATTTTCCAGATGTTATGTGGTTGGAAATATGATTTTTGTTTTATTTTTCTCTACAAGTAGAATTTCTTTTTTGATATCAGTTAAAAGTGGGAGAGAGAAAAGTTAATGGATGTATATATGCATATATATATGTATATATATATTTGTCTGTCTGTGTGTGTGAGGAAGAAAGGTCAGAGATATGTTTTCAAGGGCTTTTCATCTGACAAAACCAAGTTTACTTATCACTGATTGTAATCACTCTAAAACAAGTGAATGATTTATCCCAAAATGATAAAAAAGTGAACTCCTGATTCTGTGTGTTTGTGTGAGTGAATGACTATGAGCACTGGTAGAAATTCTTTAACCATTAATTGACTACATTATTAGTGCAAAGTCCCATTTGTAAGGAAAGCACCTAAACTAAAACCTCATAAATCCTCATAGCAGTAGGGTCTCATTGCAAATAAGCCATTCCCTCTAGAAAAATTCCCATTCTTTTTTGGTCAATTCACATGAACCAATTCATCACTAATACACAGAAAGGAACATGGACTATCAATTTTTTGTTTCCCACAACATTACTTATTACAGAGAAATATAAAAAAAATCACCAGTAGAAACCCATTATTTCTTGTAAACTCATCTCTTTCAAACACGTTTTATTTGAATATAACAAATATGTGATGTCTTGACATTTTCCCAGAACAATATTCTTTTACACATTGCTCTACCTTATAGAAGTCAAGGAACAATAGTGTTAGGTGTTGAGATGAAAACAGTCAATCAGTCACTACCAAAGATGCTGCCCAACCTGGTTAATCTCAACAGGTTAGGAAATCTTATTTCTAATTTAAAATATCTCCTAGGGATATAGTCTTCTTTCTATCTTTGCTGGAAACTTTCACTGTTATCAATCAGAAAGCTACTTGCAGAATACAAATGTAATATTTCTTCAAATTAGTGTTTTATTCACTGTTATTTCCTTCCACATTATTGGGAATTTTCAAGATTGCATTTCCATAGGTCAGCATGACTTGTCACTTCTGGTTAGAGTGAGTGTTAATAGCTCAAGCACATAGAGTATACAAAATCAAACTGCACAGTAGTTTTACCCAGAATGGTAAAAAAAATATCTATTGCAAGATCACTTAAGGATACCTTGCTTGGAAATTCAGAATCTTAAAAATGTAGGCCACTGTTTAAACTTAGGATAGCGAGGTCATATAAAAATACAAAGAAAATAATATTGGAGCAGGAAAGGATCCTAGGGGTCATCTGGACCAACCCCTTATTTGATGCAAAAATTGATCATGATCAGAGCCAGGAAACAATGCAAAAGTAGCTTAAATTTGAATATAATATAAATGCCCTTACATATTCTGTCATAATGTAAACTTGCTTAGAGAATTCTGAACTTCAGGATTTTTTTTTTTGCAAAGACCAAAGTTTTTCAAATTGCTCTATGTCTGATTAGCACAGAATCAACCACCACTAGCAGCAGATGATGATAGTGAACAAGATTCTGACATAATCATTGTAAAATAAATTGTGCTTTGGAAACTCTGTTAACTCTTTCAGAGCTCAAGGTTGTCCTCTAAGAGACACCGTGACATTAAGATCTATTCCTGTGCTGGCTAACCTATGGCACGTGTGCCACAGGGGGCTGCTCCCCTGGGCACTCAGTCTCTAAAAGGTCTGCCATCACTAATCTATTGTATCCTATAGAACCCCGCAGCAATAATTTATTAATGTTACCTTATTGGCTTATGCATTATCAAAATTTTCACTTTGGTAAAGGCTTTATAAGTCATTGCAATGAAAGAATCATAGGATGTTTTAATTAGGTAAGATGTTAGAGGTCATTTAATACAACTTCTTACCTAGTACAAGAATATTATGAAGCAGTGCCAGATGGGTCCCTGCTTGGATGCTTCTAGGAACAGAAAGCTCATTACCTAATAAGTCAGACTGTTCTATTTTTATACAAATTTTATTGTTAGAATGCTCTCAGATACTAAAATACTCAAATGAATTTGTGATCTCATCTCTTTGGATGTTCTTTCCAATTATTGCAACCCATCTGTGCTTGCCCATCCTGTGTTAATTGTCTATATCCTCACATAAATTCACCACAATGTGCTCGAGGCTTTCATTGATTTCTAGTGGTATCAAAAGGATTCCAGTGGGGTCATCCTAGCTCCCTACCTATCATCACTTGTCCTTATATCATGACAAATCCATCTTCTTTTCCCATCATGAATTTCCCTGATGTGTTTTATTCCTGTCCTTTAAGGTTATACACACAGATACACTCACACATAGTACATATGTGTTTCTTCTTATTGAAGGGAAACACATTGCTTTATAACAGAGATGAACTCTTTTAATATTAATACATGTTGGGCTTTATTTTAAACTACCTTCATTTTCTCCTTATCCATTTGAGCATTATTTTCCTTGATAAAGTAGCAATTAGACTTGAGTAGTTGTGATTTTTCTCTGTTAACTATTCATTTCATAGACATTTATTAAATATCTAGTATTTGCAAGGCATTAAGAAAGATATTAAAAAATAGAGGTTATTAATGTGAATATCTGTTAGAACATCTATAGATCTTTGGCAATATGACTGTGGGGGAGATTGTAGTACTCCTCATTTATTTTAATATACATGACATTCCAAAATATTAGAATTGGCAGCAGCTCTTTAATTTAAATACTCTATTATCTGCATCAAATTTTACAAGTATAACTCATATTAGCATTCTATGTCCCAGACATCATTCATCTTAGAAACCCCTGAAATCTTTTTTTTTCTTTCCTTTCTCTTCCTTTTACTTTTCTTAAAGTCTTTCTATTTCTCTTTCCTTCCCTTTCATTTTCCTCTTCTTTATTTTTTCTCTACTCATTATTTACATATTCCTGTTTAATGTCTTTATAAATATGTCTATCAGTAGAGTTCCTATATACATATAATTGTTTTTACATATATATGTACATATAATATTTTATGTATATGTGTATTCTTATCAGCATTTTTCCTTTCCTCCTACCAGTGACTTATTGTGTGGATCTCTCCTTTTGACTGCTGCCTTCCCTCATATGAAATTTCAAAAACTCAAACCCATATACATTGCTTTTTTCTCTAAGTTTTTACTATACAACTTGTTATACATAATTGATATAGAACAGACAATTAAGAGAAATATATAAGACAAAAAGCCATTTCCAAATTGATATTTAATCAAAATATGTAAACATGTCTTAAAAGAAAGAAATACAAACAACTATCAATCATATGAAAGAATGCTCCAAAATATTATTAATGAGAGAAAATGCAAATCATATTAATCAAAGGTTAAAAACTTATGTCCAGTGAACTGATAATGAGAAAAAATAAGAATCACCAATGTCAGAAAGGTTATGGAAAGATAGGGATACTAATGTATTGTTGGTGGACTTGGCTGTTAAGTATGACCATTTTGGAAAGTAGTTTAGAATTATGAAAATAAAGGAGCTAATATGTCCATATTCATCAACAACAAGATTTCATTTCTATGCATATATTATAAATAGATAAATGAAAAAATTTAAAAATATTCTCCATATACATTAACACATTTATACTATTATAATTTTTAATAATAGCAAAGAATGATAAATAGAATAAATGTTTATCATTTGGAGAACAGGTAAACAAACCTTGATATATGAATGTAACGGAACATCATTATATTACTCTCTAACAAATGACTAAATGATGAACATGGAGAAGCATAAAAAAATTTCCATAAACTGATGCAAAGTCAAGGAAAGCCAAGAAAACTTTCATGTAAACTGAAGGAAGAACCACAAAACAATCAAAGAAGACTGTCTAAAAATGTTAATGAACAAACGACCTCAGAGAGAAGATATGAAAAAGCACTCTACTCATTTTATAGTGAAGAGGGCCCTGGATGTAAAATATTGCATATATAATCCAATCTTTAAAATATATTGATTGGCTTTGTTGATATTTTCTTTCCTTCCTTTGTTGCAAAAATGCTTTGTCATAAAGGTCAACTGGAAGAAGGAAGGAGAAATGTAAAAACAAAAATATGTCAATTAAACTGATTTGATTGATACTATATTTTTAATATATATATATATATATATATATATATTTTAAAAAGTGATCGTAAGTAGCTCTGAATATATTTTGGGAAGTTTTTGTTTTTTCAAAAACTTCCTCTCACTCCCATCCCGGACATGAGTCAGTGCCTACAGATGTGAGCAATCAGAGAGAAAGCAGATGATGACTATCTTGCTTATCAGAATAAAGATTTTTCTCTGCTGGCCAATCAGCTCTTCAGATGACAAATGAAAGAGGGAATATTATATACTTCTCAAAATCATGCATTTTCAAAACTATTACTTCATATACAATATAATTAGAACTCAAATTATGGAGGCAGACTGAATTTAAGGTCTGTTTAGTTAGAGAGGAAGGTACAAGACAGACTCCAGAGACAAAGCTGAGTATGTGGTGATACAGTGTTGTGTTTTTTTTTAATATTTCTTCCATTTTTTAATCTTCATGAGGATTTAAATAATTTAATCCTAGACATTATTTCCTATCTTATCCACTCCCAACCCTCTCTGCATCATCACTTGAAGTTCAGCCTTCAATCTTATCTTCAAAACTGACTGAAGTATATTTCTACAAATCTGCCCAGTTTGAGATAAATAAGAAGCCTACTAAAGTATTCGTGTATCATTCACTATAGTCTCACAGATTTTACTTCACAAATCATGACTTTAGAATTTATTTGATGTTATTGACCAAAATAATATAAAAGATAGAAATGAGATTGACGTTGTGGTTTTTTTTTTATTTGTGAAAGGGTGGAGGGGAGGGTAATAAAGAATTTCCAAGTAAGGAAATCTTCTCTCTCTCTCTCTCTCTCTCTCTCTCTCTCTCTCTCTCTCTCTCTCTCTCTCTCAAAGCGTGCCTAGGGCACTAAAAGATCAGGTGAATGATTAGGACCATCTTACTAGTTTATATCTTTTGGAGGTAAATCTTGAGATCAGACCCTCCAGACTCTGAAGACAGTTTTTTTATTCACCAGATCATACTATTATAACAAGATTATCCTCCATTTAAAAATAGTACATCATGTGAAAAAGTCAAATAACCTATCACAGAGAAAATTGCATATTAAATATAGTATGGCATAATTAATATGAAACTACATTTGGAGTTTAGGCAGACCTGGTAATAAATCCAATTTCTAACATTTATTAGCTGTGTAACGATGAGCAAATCACTTAACCCTTAAGCTTCAATTTCTCGACCTATAAAATAGGTATAGTAATATGGAATTATTTATCATAGGGAATTTTTATGAAGCTCAAATGATATACTATATGTAAAATTCTTTTCAACTTCTTAAGGAACATGCTCATATTATTTTATTCAAATCAATTAAATAATTTCATTTTGAAGAACTAATTGACAGCCAAATATCAAGTCTTATTAAAGTTTTTTAAAAATCCTGCTGTCGGTTTTATATTTGTCCCTGCAGAGTTTCCAGATGGATGCTGGTGTGGGATGAAATTGTGTTTTACAGCAGCAATTAGTTTATTCCTGGGGCAAACTTCAAATAGCAAAGGGTATGTATGTTTAGCAAGGAAACTGCTTTTCATTCCTCTGTGACTAAAGTAATGACAGTCATTTGGCTTTTGGCCATTCAGCTCCAAAATGCCAGCTGGCAGATGGGTCAGGTTTCTTCCCCCAACTCCTCTTTTCCTGGCATGATGTCTACATATTGAATGGGAAAGTGATGTTTTATTAATTTGAGTACTAAATAGAATTTCTTTGGGAATAGCCTACTAATTTATTGATGGTTATCAAGATGGTGAATAACAGGCTGATTTGTTGTTAGAGATCCAAGATACCAGCAGCCCTGGGTCTTGTTGTATTTGCCATGTCTTCCATGGTGGAGGTTTGAAATCTTCCTTTATGTTACATCTTTAACAGTGAAACTCTTGTAAGGCATGAGCAAGCCTGTGGCATAGGTAAATTACTTAATAATTTATTTCTTGAATACTGGGTATATTGTAAGAAGACATGATATGAAATTATAGTTTAGGGCTCAGTGCAAAATAGTGAACAATAATGAACAAAGATTGAATTTATTTGTAGAGCTAAGAATTCTCTTAGAAGGTGATGTGTTGATGCTAATCAAACCCACTGGTACTTTTAGTTACGACCCAGATAGCTTTCCACTGGAACTTCTTCATGCAGGTTATGACTAGTGCTGCTAAAAGTATCTTGTTTGAATGCAAGTCTCTAAAAAGATTGTGAAGACTATTCATTAAATTTTAGAATTAAAACCTATTTAAAACTTGAAATATCTGCTTCCTTAAGTTCCAATCCAGCATAGTTTTTAACTTCAGTCTAGTTTTCTTTTCTTTTTTAATTAATTAATCAATTAATTAGGAATATTTAGAATATTTAAACTATTTCTCCATGGTTACACAATTAGTGTAGTTTTCTTTTTACATTTTATAACCAAAATATTTTCTGAAATCCTAGGTCTTCAAACACAAATTTAACGTTGATTCTAGTATTACAAGTTGCATCTTCTACAATAGTGGGACTTTGTATCTATTAGTTTGTTGTATGCTTCCATCTGTGTGTCATGCCTTACCTAGTTCCTTTTTTACTTTTGCGTTGGTATACTGGGAATAAAACAAGACTATGAATCAAGACATTGATTTTGTTTCCATTCTGTAACTCAGAGGCATTTTCCTCTGGATAAGTAATATTATTCCTCTAAGTCTTAGTTCTACATCTGTAAAATAAGGTGATTAGGGAAAATCCTTAAACCTCTCTAAGTCTTTCCTTCCAAGGATAGCCTAACTTCAAAATATCAGCACAAATATTTGAGAAATGTTTATAGGAGGAGGAGATTAGGGAATCAGAGTGAGAAGAGGGGTCAAAGGAGATATCAAAAAGAGTTAACAACTCACATTGCTCTTACTTGACTGTTGTCTCAAATGAAAATCATCAAAAGAATAGCTGAATTAGATTCTCATGTAAATTCTGCTATGATAATGAAGTGAGTCATGAAATGAAATCCGAAGGGGTCATGCTTCATACCCATAATTGATTTAAACATCCATCTGCACAACTGCTTATTCAGCCTACCCACACTAGCAAATATGTCATACAGGCTGTTGTATTTCAAATGCTTTAAAAGGTTTCTAATGTATTCAATATAATCATTTTAGGATGGAAAAGGGAAAGACATTTTAGCTTGGTGATGAAACTCCTGATTGTTTTAGATTCCCCCCACCTTAGGGTACATTAAAATGTTCAAAATAATGAAAATTAGTAAGTTATGCCCAAAATAAAATGTGTTTCAGTAGAGTTTTTGAATGTCAAATTGCTTTGAGATACTCAGTGATAAATTGTTATTGAATTAAAGATGACATATAGATTTAAGAGAAACCATAAAAAACATAATCTATTGCAAATATAAATCTGACTCTCATACATAAAAATAAAACCAACTAAACTGAAGAAACTTGTATTATATATTGTTACAAATGATAAGATCATGGACATAGAAATTAATGGAATCTCAGAGATTATCTAATCTAAATTCTTTATTTTACATATGCAGAAACTGAGGCCTAAGAGGGTGATGGATTCAGGGTAAAGATTGAGACAAACACACACAATTTATATATAAGTGATGTGTGTGTGTGTTTTGCTTAACTATACATATTTATTGCAATTCTTTTTTCTTTCTCAATTTTTGGGTGGGTGTTGGAGGGAGAGAGCATGTATAACTTTGATTTCTATCAAAATTCAGGAAATCTGTAAGGAAAAAATAATCAGTGGTATTAAAGATGCACAGAGTCTTTTGCTTATCTACTTATTACTATTAATTTTACTGATGTGTATATATGTATATATTTACTCACCACTTTCCTTTCTAGTTATCTATCTCCTTCCTGTTTTGCCCATTTCATTTAACAACAAAATATGGGAGAAAAATCAGCAAAACCAACTAATACATCAATCACATCTGGTACCATATACCTATATACCATATACCTCTACTTCAGCAAAAAAGTTAGGAAAATGTATTTTATTAAAGCTACTCTTGAGCCCAGGCTTGGGTCAACATGATTACAAAATGTTGGATTTGTTTTGTTTGTGTCCTGCTTTATAATAATTATTTCATTGGACTTTTGGTGGGGTGGGTTTGGGAGACTTTCTATTTCATGATTTATCAGTATAACTCATCAACCAAGAATTTAATAAATGATTACTAAATATTAGACAGTTGGCTTTGATAATACAAGTACAAAGGGTTAATTTAATTCTTAAGGCCTGATAATATTACTTTATTTGAGGGGTATCTACTTTGCTCCTAGCTCTTTACTGGCACAAAAAATACTACTATGTAAATTTTGGGGTCATATTCTTTTATATCCTTGCCCTTTTTTCAGGGAGTAAACCCACCACTCAGGTCTCTACATCAAACAGTAGGAACACTTAATCCATGTTTTTTTTCACAATGTTGTGCAATTCTACAATCAAGGTATTGATGTGCCTCTCATTTCACTCCAGCATTTATTATTTTCATCTTTTGTTAACTTTTTCAATACTTAAAAACCTCAGATTTGCTTTGATTTGAATTTCTCTTATGAGTGATTTGAAGCAACCTTTTATGTGGTCGTTAATAATTTTTAGTTCTACATATACTTTGATCAAATGGATAACTAACACAGTGGATGACAGACAGGCTACCAAAAGAAAATAAATCTTAACAAGCTAGAAAACTCCAATGGAATGCCCCAGGGATCTGTGCATGACACATTGCTATTTAATAGTTCTACCTTCATTTCCACTGTCAATTAACATTTTTAAAAAATCTGTTGGGACATGAGGCAGCTTAGTTTCATCAAGTAGAAGTTATGCCAGACTAACTTTATTTCCTTTTGTGGAAAAGGTTACTAAACTGGTTGATAGTGTGTTATTGTTTTAGTAAACCTATGTTGTAGCAAAATGTAAATACTTCCCCTTTCTAATGGACTTTTTTTTAATTTAAAAAGGCAGAGAAAGGAATCTCTGTGGGAAAAGGATAAAAGCAACTTGAGGAAAAAACATAAACAGTTCTCAGAGGAAATTAAAGAAATTCTGTACCCTTAGAGGCCAAAGAAATGGCTGACAATAAAGGATTGCAATGATTTGTTTTCCCAAACTAATTTACACATGTCTTTTAGCCAGTCAGTTCACAAATACTTATTAAGAGGTTACTATGTACTAAGAATTATTTTCAATACTAGAAATACAAAAAAGGAAGAAATAGTTCCTTCTCTCAGACATTTCATTTTCTAACATGGGATTCAATAAGTAAATAGCTTTAACTTTAACTAACAATAAATAAATAATGGATTCATAAATAAGATGGCATTTGAATTAAATTTTGACAGGTCAGGAAAGCCAACAAGTCAAGAAAGAGGAGGAGGGAGTATATTCCAGGCATGGGATATACCTAGTGCAAAAGCATGGAGTCAGGAGATTGATGCTAGGTGGGGAGAAAAGTGTAACCAGAATGGAAAGGTAGGAAGGGACTAAGTTGTGAAGAACTTTAAATGCAAAACAGAGAGCATTTGGCATTTGATTCCCAATAGGCAGCTGCTTCATTTACTATGTAGATGGATGACATGTTCACAGCACACTTTAAGAAAATCATGTTGAAATTTGAATGAAGAATAGTTCAGTGTGGAGAGAGATCAAGTGAAAACAGTTAGAAAGCTATTACAGTAGTTTTGTCATGAGGTGATTAGGATCTGTACCAGTTTTGTGGCTCTCTGTGTGTGAAGAGAAGGATATGCACAGAAGAGAAGTGGAGAAATCAGAAACAACTGAAAATAGATTGTACAAGTGGCTTGACTGTGACTGAGTTCAGAATGCACTAATATAGTGAGTATGCATGATTAGGAGTACAGTTTTACCTTTGGCGGTTATAGGAAATTGGGGAAGATGTTTTGGAGAACAGATAATGAGTCTGCTTTTGCCATTTTGTGTCTACAATGCCTATGGGACATACATTTCAAGATGTTCAAAAGTTTATTACTAGGAATCTCTGAATCACAGAACTGTTTTGAGATTATGGAAAATTATACATTGACTATTTCTTTTTTACCAAAGCAGATAGAAATGTGAATTTGTACTGACGACATAGAAGGTGCATATACAAGAAAGAACATAGATGCAAGACTATAATTCCTATAGTCTTATAGGACTTATATAGACTATAATAAGAAGATAAATTTTATCTTTTTCCTTTCATTTTTTCTCTTTTCTTCCAGTATAATATCCTGGTTCATTCATTCTCTCTCTCTCTCTCTCTCTCTCTCTCTCTCTCTCTCTCTCTCACACACACACACACACACACACACACACACACACACACACATTCTATTAGTATTTAGTATTTTATTCTGTAGGTCTATCTTTTGGCTTAAAATACATACAACATAACAAAGCCAAAAGCAATCTTCTTAAAATGGAATAACTAAATTAAATTTATTTGCTACAAGTTTCTTTGGTTTGGGGAGTTTGTAGATTCAATTTTCTTTTAATATTTGTTCCCCTTTCCCCCACAATGTCTGGAATGACTACCTTTTCTTGAACATAAATTCCATTTTGTAGTTGTTATTGTCCATAATTTAATTTGATATTGTTAAATTTTTAGATTCTGTCTGACTCTGACCCTCTGGATTGTTACACACCAATACCATCAAAAGAATTTTCTTGGCAAGGTTATTGGAGTGGTTTGCCATTTTTTTAACCAAAGGATTAAGACAAACAGAGTTTGTGACTTGCCCAGGATCACACAGGTTTCTG